>NW_020273586.1:0-97996 GCF_003268045.1 Sipha flava | reverse complement strand
AAAAATAATTTATTATTTTTAAAAACCCTTACAATTTTATATATAGTACTAGCCGACCCGTCACAGCTTCACCCGTGATTGGTTGTTTATTTTGCCTTCGGACCATGATATGTAGAATTTTTTATTCAATATTATTGTTTAATGTGATCGGCAAGTAAATATAAAAAATGGGTCAATGAAGACGGATTGAAATTTTTCTAGCGTTATAAATGATAAAAATAAATACAAATAAAAAAGAAATAATCTATGTTTGAATAATTTAAGAATTTGATTGAAGTTGATGAAAAAAAAAAGAAAAAAAAAGAATTAAAATAAGAATTTTATAAGACTTCTGAGTATATGATGTTTTTTGTTATATTTCCTGTTGAAATTAAAATCATAAGATGATTCGGGTCCCCAGTTCGAGAAAATGCCACGTATAATTGCCCATGTTAGGTTAGATCACACACCAATCGTGTGATTGACAGAAATATAACCATTTTCATTTTCTAAAGTTCCATTTCCAATTTTAATACTATTAGAGAATGTACTATTGGAAGAACAAGAATCAATGTGGTTTATGTTAGATGGTGCACTTCCTCATCATATAAATGCAGTCCAACAACAATTACATTATCTTTTCCCTGACAAACATAGGTGGAGGAGCTGGAAACAATGATCAATATAGCCCAGGCATATCATGGCTACCACGGAGTCCTGATTTTAACACATGTGACATGGAGTTTTATGAACGAACAAGTTTATTCCAAAAAAGTAAATATTAGAGATGAACTTTTGATGAGAATTAATAATGTAGCTGATATCATTCGTCAAATGAATTGGAAAAATTTTGGAGTTCATTACATCTTCGTGTAGAAAAGTGGATATAAGTTAACGGGGGTTACATTGAACAACTTTTCTAAATAAAAATTGATTTTAAAATTAAAATGTATTTAATTATGATTTTTTTATAATGTTAAAGCTTTTTTAATTACTTATGTGTGTTAACTGACAACAAACTATTATTATCACTGTTAATCGTTAAGTGTTCTCATACGAATCGATGTGTCACATGACTTTTTTTTAGTTGGCGACTCGAGCGTGAAAAACACGCGACAAGCTAAAAACAGTGTGACGTCTCGATTCAAATGAGAATTTAGCCAAAAATACAACTAAAGTGTTTATTTTTACATTTAAGGTAATGTCCTAAAAATAAATTTAATAAACCAAGATTTTAGAGATTGAAAAAAATTTCAATAAAACTACTTTGGGCCATCACAGCGGGTACGTGTATACTAGTATCCTCATACATTCCAGAAACACTCTATATATTTAAATCAAAGTAAAAAAATCATGTTAAATAATCGTTATTTGAGATATGCCATTTAGTTTTATAGAAGTATGGGTTTGAAATTCGGTAAGAAATTTACTAAAAGTATAAACATGAACGTATCTAATTATATTACAGTGTATAGCAGTGGCGTATCCAGGATTCATTTAACGGGAGTGTTTAAAATTTAATAGACTTATAGTAAGTGGAGGTTTTGCCCCCCACGTATTATATTTATAAATACCATGTGTTATTTATATAAATTATTATATTAATGAAAATGATTTCCTATATACTTACGTTTATTTAAATTATACCATAAGTAAGTTTGCAATTTAGCGAAATACCATAAAATATGATCGATGGGATGGTGTTCCAACACCCATATCACCCCCTCCTAAATATGCCCCTGGTGTATAGGTTCATTATCTTGACGCGGCACGATAGCGCTACGGAGGGCTTCCGTACACAATCCCACAAATATGTTGAGCGTAATATTGTGATCGCGAAAAAATGTTTATTTTTCATTTTAACATACGATTCTAATTCAAACAATACATCGCAACGATTATCTCGATTTGCATTCTGAAAAAAAACATTCTTTTTTTCCACAACATGTACGAGGAATCGATCGAGGCACATTTTAAAAATTGTATTTATTTAATTAAATATTTAAGTTTGAAATTCTGTATTTTTTTTGAATTTTCTACAATATTTATTGCAATTCAAATTACAAAAATTAAAAATGTGGCTCAATCGTTCCCTCATACATATTATGTAGAAACCATATATTTTTTCAGAATGAAAATCGTGATAATTGTCGACGCATAGCGTTGGAATTAGGAACAGTAATTTTTGTTAAAAAAAGACGTGGTGGTGAGGTCCCTTAAGGTTATAAAATCATATCAAAGAATTCACATTATTTGTTTTATGATTTCGACTAATAATGTCTAGCGAATCTTGCATTAGATTTTAGAACTGCATCTACAAGAGAAGATTAACTACAAAAATATATGAGGATATTATATAGTCCGTAATAATTTGACTAATGTATAAAAACCTGGTTCAAGTAAATATCTATTTGCTATATAGATAGTGTTGAGATTTTTAGTGCACAATTTAAGATATTCTAAAATTATTTAAGAAACATGAAATAACAATAATAATAAAAGACATAAAAGCTAAAATTAGACAAGGAATAAATGACAATCTCATCGTAGATAATTGTCTAGGTGTTAGAAACGAACGCGGTTATAGAGATGAACCAATTGTTATTTTGAAATTGCCTTCAAGATATACATGGAGAAGTTTATACCCACACTACGAGATTAACTGGATGACGTAGTTCGAATCGATTACATATTTATTAAAATGCGTTTTAGGAATAGATATTTATAATTCAAAACATATCCTAGTGAAATCATTATGGAAAATAAAGAATATAAAATTGAAATGTATTATTACAGAATAAGAACATTATTTAAGAATTATATATGTAATTATAATTAAATACTTATAAATGTTTATGAAATTATTATATTACAATTGTGAAAGGAGCTGTTCAACCTAAGCATGCCATATCTAGACTAGGGTTGCCGCAAATTTATAAGGTGAAACCGGGACAAAACAAACACATTATCGAGTAATATATTTTTTATATAACTTTTAATATATTGAGAGGACCAGTGGAGTATTCAAGGAGGGATCAGATCCCTTCCCTTAGGCCTTTTATTAAATGTTATAAAATAATGTTCTTAGTGTGATGTCGTTAGAAACATAAAAATAAATAATGATCTGCTTGCAAATGATCCCTTCCCCAAAAAAAAAGTTATGTATACGCTACTGAAGAGGATCATTAATGGCCTGTAATATAATAAATAAAAATATTTTTGTGAAATAAAATATATTATATACTTATATGTGTACCTAAATTACAAATTGTATTTTTATTATATTTTGTTAATCGATTACGATTAAAAATGTATTTTGGGATAAAATGGTCGAAATGAAAAATTAAACAATACTACAATTTCCTCTAAACATCCAAGCGGGGACATATGGACGTCCCGAAAACATTTTTCGAGACACCGGGACGCGAAGTCCAAAAACGGTGACAATCCAGGTTTTCCTGGACGTATGGCAACCCTATCAAAATGTTTACATCAGGGGTCGGCAACCTTTTGAACCACGCGGGCTTTTTTCAAATAATTTTTTTTTAAATGTTTATCAAGGGCCACATTAAAAAAAAATTTTTACATATGATATATACTAATAAAATTGTATTGCTATTATATTTAATTATTTTACATGTAGAAATATGAAGGTACAAAATACGAATGTTACTGGAAAAAATTGCTTTTAAGAAAAAATTTAATTTTTGACTAATTAAACATAATGGCTTACCTTTGTTTTCGACGAAAAAATGTAAATCAACCCAAGAATTATTAAAAATCACCACAATTTTTTCTTTTTTTAGTTGCCTTAATGTTTGGATTTACTTGTAAAATGAAACTATTACAAACGCAAACAGTCACACGTTCGGGCGTAATCACGATGTTATACTAATTGCTACCAACACAAAGTAACTATGACCATAGATTAAATATATTAGATGCATATATATTAAATATATTTCAAATTTTAATTTTTAAATATATATATATATATATATAAGTATATTTAATTTATCCTATGACTGGTAGTGCAGCAATCATTATCTTCGACTCCGATTAGATAATAATAACAATATAATTTATAAAGAAAAAAGAATTTAATAGTATTGAAAATTGTATGAAAAATGTATTGAACAAAAATAAAACACAAAAATTAACCACCTTTGGGCGGGCCATAAAAAATTGCTTCGCGGGCCACATGCAGCCTGCGGACCGCGGGTTGCCGACCCCTGGTTTACATTATGAATTTTTAGCATATACTGAGGACTGATGAGAAGAGGAAAGATGAATTTCCACCAAGCCCAATTTTATAGGGTTCTAAGGTACCCGTCTATCCATAGGCAATGGTTTAAAAATGCGTAAATGATCGTAAAATATACTAAAATATATAATCATAATTTATGTTAAATTGTAACTAAGCCCATTTTTTTCGTTCAGCAAAACGAAGTTACATTTATTTCAAAATTGGTTGTTGTCAGTAGAATACCCACTCTATTGGTTTTTTATTACAAATCAGTATTAAAATTCCAGGTTAAATGCGAAACTATAAATAAAAAAATATAAATTACTTTAAACACCTACTATAATATGTAAAAATGTAAAACGTAGTCCTGGATCTTTCAAGTCCATAATAACATAATTTAATTATAAATTAATTTTTATTTTTATAGTACCTATTATCATAACTTTGAAAAAAAAAGTTATTTGCGAATTGTCTGTTGTAAGCACAAACCAATTCTCGGTTAATAATCTGAATTTAAAACAAAGACTGGGGTATAAGTATTATCATGGAAGAAAAAATTATGAAACAAAATTGACAAAATATATTTATTGATAAAAGTTAATTTTGATAATTAATTCACAACACGTGAATCTACATTTTTTATGAATATTTTGAATCTTAATTTCTTTATGTTAATATTTGTTTGGTTTCTAAGTGTTTCATATAAAATCTAACTATAATTATTTACAAATTTAGAAATTTTGTTAAAATGCATCAATTTAGTGATGCAGAAGATGACCATTCCCCGTGAGTTAATTTTAAATGCTATAATTAACTTTATAATGCCATTTACTTGTTTGTTGCTTAGTGTATACTTAAATTAACGTGAAAATTGACTATAGATAAATATATTTATTTGAAATAAGATGTAATATATTACTAAAAATCAATTAAAAAAAAAACAATATGTGTTTTATTCTTGTTGATTGTATAATAAAAAAAAATATTTAATTCCAGATTAGTCATCAATAAAAATGAAGATATATCAAAATTGTTTGGGGAAATGACTTTTAACAATTATGATCGTAAGTTAGTTAATGATCAAAATACATATGATAGTGATTATTCTGACAATAGCAGTGAAGATGAGGGACAATTTGATACTGGTAATTGATAATAATTTTTAAAAATTCCATTGACAAATTAAGTTTAAATAATTGTTAAAATAGGATGTTACAGTAGAAAAGGTGCTAATGAAATTAAAGCTCAAATCCAATTTACTACTCCTAACCAACAAAACAAAAATATAAAAATCAGTGATTACCAACCATCTGAAAATCTATTTAAAAAATATCTTGATAAAGTTAACACAGATCCATATGAAGGTCCTGTACTTACTCATGAAGCATCTAATAAATTAATGGAAAGCTATAAAAAAGCAGATGCTATGAGGTTAAATAAAATATTGAAAGAATTAGGTATTGTATTTATGTATGTAAAATTTAATATTATAGATTTAGAAATAAAGACAAGTGTGATAGAGCTACAGCAGAACAAGTAATGGATCCAAGAACTCGAATGATACTTTTTAAATTGCTTAATAGAGGAATGATAGGACAAATTGATGGTTGTATATCTACAGGAAAGGAAGCAAATGTGTATCATTCAACTTCTGGTGATGGAAGCAATCATTATGCTATTAAAGTATTTAAAACATCAATATTGGTTTTCAAGGATCGTGATCGTTACGTTACTGGTGAATTCAGGTACAAATCATAATACTTTTGTATTTTACAGTTACAGTTCAATTTAAAATTCTCATTTAAATATGTTGAATAAAGTTTAGTTTCTATTAATATTTTGGTAGAAATTCTACATTGTAATATTTTATGTATTAAGTATTTTATTTAATTGAAAATTTAACTTACACAAATATTTTTTGAGTATAAATGTTTTATTTATTTTAAACAATAAGTAAATAATAATTAGGGGATGTAGAAAATCAAGATGAAAGAAAGTTTTGAACAAAGGTGGCCAACCCCAAATAGTTGGGAGAAAGGTGAAGAAGAAGAAAAATCAATATATAATAAATAATTCCTTTCCCTTCTTGTGTTCAACCCTATGGTTGGTTTCATAATCAAACACTAGTTCTCCACTCTTCTATCACTAGCTAATCTCTTTTAATAAATAATTCCGTTAAATTAAAAATTATATATTATATTTTTAGTTTGGAAATATTTTATTTATCTATAATTTAAAATTATTGTATTTATTTTCAATTTTTTATTTTTGTTTATGTTAATTTTTTTAAATTGTTCAAGTCTTTAGAATTTTATTTATATAATTAATTCAGTTTATATTGGTTAGTATAGATTTAGACATGGTTACTGTAGACATAATCCAAGGAAAATGGTTCGTTTATGGGCTGAAAAAGAAATGCGTAATCTTACTCGTATGTACTCAGCTGGACTACCAGTACCTCAACCAATTTTGTTAAGATCGCATGTTCTAATGATGTCTTTCATAGGTAAAGATGGTTGGCCTGCTCCAAAATTAAAAGTAATTTTGATGTATTATTATCAAATACTCACTTATGTTTTTATATTTTATTTTATTTAACAGGATGCTCATTTAACCACATCTAAAGCATGTCAACTCTATAGAGATTGCTTAATAATCATGTGGAAATTGTATAACATTTGTAAACTTGTACATGCTGATCTTAGTGAATTTAACTTGTTGTAAGTAAATTCTTTACCTTAAAAATTATATACCAAACATTTTCTACATTTCAAACATACAATTAATAGGTACAATAATGGAGAAATAGTTATGATTGATGTATCACAAGCTGTTGAACATGAACATCCATTTGCTTTAGAATTTCTTCGTAAAGATTGTACAAACATTTCAGGTAAAGTATTTATTTTATAAAAAAAAAATTTATTTGAATATATATTTTAAAAAATTTTTATGAACTTTAGAATTTTTTCACCATCATGATGTTGCTACTTTATCAATTAAAGCTTTATTTGACTTTCTTACTGATCCAACTATTACAATAGATAATATGGAAATTTGTCTTGATCGACTACAAACCAATATGGTTAATTTAGATCCATTAACAAACGAAGAAATAGTGGAACAAGAAGTATTTAAAAATGCTTACATTCCCAAAAATCTTAATGAGGTATGTAAATATTTAGAGAAATAATTTGCATATAAATAGACAATTTTTAAATGAAATTAGGTTGTTGATTTTGAAAGAGATATCAGTTTAGTCAAATCTGGTCAAATCAGTGATGATTTGATCTACCAAAAAATTGTTGGTCTTAAAGAAGATTTATCTGGACCTCAAAATACCCCAGCAATATTGGAAAATGATGATTCCGATAGTTCTAGTACTATATCAGAAGAAAATAGTGTTGATTTAGGTGAAAAAAGTAAATTTTCTAGCTCAGCTAGACCAAAAAATGAAGATACTGAAAGCAAACGAGTAAGATTTTAAAATATTTATATTTTCAATTGTAGTTACATATTCTATTCACATAAATATAATTTTTACGTAAAACATTTTAGTTACGAAAGAAACAAGTAAAAGAAGAAAAAGCAGAAAAGAGGAAGGTAAAAGTAAAAAAACATATAAAGAAAAGAAAAGAAAAAACAACACAATGTAGAAAATAATGATTGTAATTGTTTAATATACAGTTTGTTAATGTTGATAATAAAGTGACTAATTTTTTTTAAAAATTTTTTTATTTTAAACTTTACTTTGTCTGGTATTAACAAAACGAATAACTGTAAAGTTATTACACCAGAAATGGATAATCAAATAAAAATTATGTTTAAAGGGGAAACACTAGAAATGATTAGCGTCAAAATAAAAGAATATAAAGAATTAATATCAATTCAGTCACCTGAAAGGGTAAAAATATGATAATATGCTAATCAAGCTGATTATCTATTTCCGATTCATTCAATTTAAATTTTGGAAAAATAGTCTATTCATTACATATATTTCCTTTTTAGGTGACTGAATTGATATTAATTCTTCATATTCTTTTATTTTGACGCTAATCATTTCTTGTATTTCCCCTTCAGACTTAAGAGGACGTCACACCCGCATGTGTTGTCTCTGTCTGACATATTACAACAGCAAATTTGTGTTCAGTGATTCAAATGTAGTGAAGTTAGCTTTAATATTAGAGTAAACTAACCTATAATTGAACTTTAAGGGAAAAACATCTGTGTTTTATTGGTTGGTTTTTCAGATATTTTGATTTTTAAATGTTATGAGTATGAAAAATATAAAATTTAAAAAAAACATAACTCGCTTAAAAAATAAAATATTGGAAAAAACCTACTAACAAAACAGATAATGTTATTCCCTTAAAATTTGATTACAGGTCAGTTTACTCTAATATTAAAGCTAACTTCACTACATTTGAATCACTGAACGCAAATTCGCTATGTTCTACTATTGTCAGACGGAGACAACACATGCAGGTGTGAAGTCCTCTTAATTTTTGTTTGATTATCCATTTCTGGTGTAATAACTTTACAGTTATTCTTCTTGTTGATACCAAATGTAGTAAAGTTTTTTTTAATAATGAATTCATTTCTATTCAGGCTGATTGTGTATTTCCGGTTTATTAAATTTAAACTTTGGAAAAACAGTCAAATCTTCATCCTCGCTAAATTCAAAAGATTTTCTCAATTTAAACTCTAACATACTTCATTACATATTTTTACCTTTTCTGGTGACTGAATTAATATTAAGATTTCATATTCTTTTATTTTTAACGCTAATAATTTCTTGTATTTCCCCTTCAGACTTAATTCTTATTTGACTATCCTTTTTGGGTTTAATAACCTAACAGTTATTCATCTTGTTAATACCAGATGAAACAAATTTTTTTTTTTTATAATGAATGCATTTCTAAACATTTTTTTCATTTTGATTTGTTATAAATTAATCAAATAATGTTATGAAATGTAATATTTTGTTATATGAATGATTAAATTATTTGTTGTTGGCATTGAAAACTATAGTATACACTATCATTTGCTTTTAAATTGGCTGTATACTTCATATAAATTAATATAGAAAAAAATGTTAAATTTAACTTGCTTGGTTCCAACATTGTATGTTAAATTAAAGTACTTTGTAATATAATAAGTTTATCTATATTATAATATAGACATTTTTTTTATTCATTTCTTTTTAGTTTTATAATTTTTTTATTTTAATAGGATTAAATACTCCATGGTTTGTGTATCAATTTTGTTTATATATAAAGGATTTTTACTCCAATTACTTTTGTTTCTAAAAATTCTCATTTTGTCCATGATTTAATTTTTAAGCAATTAATGGTAATAGTTTTCATACATTATTTTACAAATACTAAAAAAAATTGATTCCTCCAAAATGTTACATTATTAGACTTAAAAATTCCAAGGACATTTAAATAAAATAAAATAAAGAGTTTAATTTATTTTGAGAATTATATTAGTTTTACTAAATAAATATTCATTTCATATTATTATTCTCTAATATATTGGACAAATACCAAATATTGTATGGTCAAAATATAATTAACATCTACAAGTAAAGACGCAAATCATACATTTTTTATTTATTTCATTGTTGCTGGCGTACAATTGATAATCATAGTGTATCAGCTTAAAATAGATATAGACATGGTTTTATTATTCTTTGATTGTATAACCTTAGTCTGTGATCATAAAGTAATATACTCACCCTATGGGTATAATGTAAACTATGTATATTATATTTTATAGTATAAGTTCATAGTTGGCTTATAATTCCCTTTATTGTATAGAATTTATCATTCCTACAATTGTTGATGTCGTCGTATGAGACCCACATACGAACCCAAAATGTATTAGGAACTTGGTATTTATCATAATTTACATTAATAAATACTATGATAATTAATAATTCAATAATGAAATTTTGACTGAATATAAAAAATAGATAAAAATCGAATTTTACAGATTTACATTGATAACATATTTAATATAAAGAACGATTAAAGACATATCATTAATCTTGAAATTAAGTATTAACTAGGTTTATTCATAGAAAAAAAATTGTACAATCATTACTATAACTGAATTTAATACAGTAATTTAAAATATTGAACAATCGAGTTGATACAAATTATTTTGATATCGATTCGATTTTATATATCAGTATATTATATCGATTATTTATCAAATAATATAATATTCTACAAACCAGGTTATGCAACCTCGTGACCTGTGATTATTATAAAAAAAATCATCTATTTGTTACAACTTTCATTGCCGAATGCCGAAAGCCGATAAATAACATTTTTTTTTTTGTCAATCTTTAGGTTATTGAATTATATTACACTTCTCTCAGAATTTGAATTCGTTTTTTCCAAATTTTTTTAAAGTTTATTGATTAGTTATTTACTCATAAAAATTCTAATCAAAGTTTAATTTTAATTAGATAATTCAAACAAAAATCAACATGAGTGAAACTTCGAAAATTTCTAGTGAAGAACAACCAAACATTGAAGCAGTAAAGACAAAAAAGTAAGAATTGTTGAATGTGAAGTAAAGTCGTACTACGTTTTAAACTATAAATTAATTTTTAAGAAAACGAAATAGAAATCGTAAAAACAATGTTAAGGCAGAACAAAGCACTACGAATGGAACCGTTGAGGAAACAACACTGCCATCTACTATTTCTATCCAAGTCAGTGTATTTAATTTATTATGTGAATTGAAGCTGTAAGTTTAAAATAATTTGTTTTTTAATAAATATAAAAAGTAATAAAGTTGTAATAGCAAGAACTACATAAAATTACAAATTTGTATTTTAGTTTTAGCTGATACATTTTACTTATTATATATAATATAAAAAATGCAACATTTTATATTTTAATTATTATTATTACTTGTGTTTATATTTATGACCAGTGGCGTAGTTATGGAGGGGGTGTGAGGGGTTTCCACCTCCCCTACAGATTTCTTTTAATGATATTTGATTATTATTTATTAATATTTATATATTATAGAAAAATATTTTGATTTTACTATGATTAGGTATATATTAAAAATTAAATAACCAAATAATTTTCATTAAATACGGGACATAATAATAATACCATTTTAAATATAATATTATTACATATGACCTCGTTTTAAAATGTACTAAGAACACTTAAAAACTTACTCTTAAAAACCTCCCCTCCAGAAAAAAATCGTATCTACACCACTGTTCATGACTATATGTTACAGAAAAGAGATTAATTTTTTTAAGTTTTTCAATTAATTTGTTCATAATTAACATTTTACAGGATATTCAAAAAGCTATGGAAGTATTCTCGCTTCAACAAAGGGCAGCTAAAACTCCTGAGGAAGCTTTGCATAAACAGTATCGTTTTTGGTATACTCAACCAGTACCTAAAATGAGTATGTATTAGTTATTTAAAATTTGTTTGATGAAAACATTTAACTATTAATAGTTATTTAAGTAATTAAATATTTTTAGTAAACTTACTTCATTCTTTATTTAAAGTGTATGTGCTGTATTATATAGTAGTTTCTTTAGAAATATAATTTTTTTTTTTTTTTAATAACATTTAAAGGTGAAACGATTATTAATGATGGTCCAATTGAAGAAGATAAAACTATAGATCAGATAAGAAAAGAACCATTTACTTTGCCTGATGGTTTTCAATGGGATACTCTTAGTTTAGAAGATCCTTTTGTGTTAAAAGAATTGTATACATTATTAAATGAAAACTATGTTGAAGATGAAGATAGCATGTTTCGATTTGATTATCAACCTCATTTTTTGAAATGGTACTAAGTCAATTTTTATAATTATTTATGTGAATCAATTTTTTTATATTGTGATAATAATAATTTATAGGGCTCTTCAACCTCCTGGGTGGTTAAAAGAATGGCATGTTGGAGTCAGAGTTATTAAAAGTAATAAATTAGTTGGTTTTATAAGTGCCATCCCAGCTTTGCTTAAAGTCTATGAAAAGTAATTTTTTTTTTTTAATCAATTGTGTTTTTAAATATATAATGAATTTAAAATTTTAGATCTCAAAAAATGGTTGAAATTAATTTCCTTTGCGTTCATAAAAAATTGCGTAGTAAAAGAGTAGCTCCAGTTTTAATTCGTGAAATTACAAGAAGAGTGAATCAAATAGGTATTTTTCAAGCTGTATATACAGCTGGAATAGTTTTACCAAAACCTATTGGAACTTGCAGGTAATAATATTATGGTTGTTCAGTGAAGTAAAAAATTATAAATATTCTAAATTTCAAAAAATAATCGTATGTTATTAATTTTAAATGTAAAATACAAGTTAAAAGACTTATTTATTTGAATTCCATACTTTTTATAAATTAAAAATGTGTTTCATGTATTACATCTATTAACTTTCATAATGTTAACTTTTTAATAAAATAAAATAGTTTTAAATTAATTTTAAACCTAAGGATTTGTAATAAGATTAATTAAATAAAACAGTTCATAATTATTTGAATACAATTAAAATATGATAAACCATCTCTATTGACAAATTGTAGGGTTAAAATCAATGTGATATATAATATTGAGTATATTATTTAAGGAACATTTATTTATTACTCAACAATTTTTACATTTTTAACAATATTTTGTATTTAAAAATATAGTAAAAATGGTTATTTTAAATCTGAAAAAATTATTGTTAATAGTAAAAATAATGTATTGTCACAATTTTATAATTTAATTATAAATTAATAATTTTATAATTAAATATAAAAATGTCTGAGTTGAATCTTCTATATAGACATATTTTAATTGCAACCATCTTGACAAAATAATAACTTATGATTAAAATAATTTCTTAATTTAGATATTGGCATCGTTCATTAAACCCGAAAAAGTTAATAGATGTAAAGTTTTCACATTTAAGTCGCAATATGACAATGCAACGAACATTAAAATTACATAAACTTCCTGAATCAACACGTACTCCTGGATTTCGAAAACTTACTGAAAAGGATTTGCCTCAAGCTCGAAAACTACTTTCTAATGTAAGATAACATTTAACATAAAATTTCACAATTGCACAATTTTAATTATTACAAATTTTCAGTATATGCAATCTTTTGATTTATCTCCTATGTTCTCTGATGAAGAGTTTAAACATTGGTTCTTGCCTCAGGAAGGCATTATCGATGCCTATGTTGTTGTAAACAATAATAAAATTACTGGTAAATTACATTTTTATACATATTTACGGTATACTTAATGTCTGAATTATTATTTTTTCAGATTTAGTTAGTTTTTATACACTTCCTTCTACTATTATGCATCATCCAACTTATCGTACATTAAAGGCTGCATACTCTTTCTATAATGTTTCCACTAAAACTCCATGGGTTGATCTAATGCAAGATGCACTTATTTCTGCTAGAAATGTAAGTTAATGCGCAATACAAATGATCATTTTTTTAATATATTTTTTCTCTTTAGGCTAGTTTTGATGTGTTTAATGCACTAGATCTAATGGATAATAAAGAATTTTTAGAGCCACTTAAATTTGGAGTTGGAGATGGAAACTTGCAATATTATTTATACAATTGGAAATGTCCAGAAATAAATAGTAATAAGGTAATAACTTGCTAATCAAAATATTATTATAATTTTTAAATATTTTATTCTAATAAATAATTTTGTTTTATAGATTGGATTAATACTTCAATAATAATAAAACCATCAAATTAAGTTTGAAAATGTTGCATACAACTGAATAATTAATCCCAACAACAAATATTTAATAATTTAAGGTTTATTTATATATATATATACATACTTTTTTAGTATTTTGCAATTGTAATAATTTTGAAATGAGTAAAATTTAAATTTTAAAAAGTGCATACATTTTAATATTTATGTTTTATGTGAATTCTTGGATTGTACATTACAATACAACGAGTAGTATTTTATTGTTTAGTTGTCAACAATTTGAAATTGTCTGTAATACTTTCATAATATAATATAGGTTTTGGAATTTTTTTGTGAGGGTAGTTTATTATTTATACTACCTATTTAAGTTTAATGATCATAATTAATTTAATATTTGTGAATTTACAAATCAAAAAAAATATATATGCATATATATATATATATATATATAATATATATCGTATAATAAATGATTTTTGATATTTTAATTTTCTGATATTTATACTATGTGATATCTATTCATTTTCATGTGCTTATTGGTTATAAATATTAATTATAAATTATATCTATGAAGTAAGTACAAAATTAATATTTTATTATTTCAATTATGATTTATTTTAATATATAAACTTGGAATTAATCATAACTCCATATTTGAGTTTATTATTATAACTATTTTATATAGAATATACTATAATTATAATTTGTTATCAGACTTTTATAACTAGTCATGTCTACATTATATTAATGTAGAAAATATTTAATTATCAACTTAAATTATTCTTTTGTTTTATTATAAAGAACCAAATGAATATTTCATGACACGATAATTATTAATTTGCGTATTTTGTTCAACCATTTTTTCTATTTAAAATAAATTATTGTTATTCTGCTCTTATCAATTAATGATGTTTCTGTAATCTATATTAACTAATTATTTGCAAATATATTTTAAATTAGTAGCCAATCATTGAAAATTATATTTATTTATTAATTATTAAAGAATAACTAAAATAAATTATAACATTAGATTATATAATATTAAGATTTTTTTTTATTATGTATTATTATGTTTTATTAAAACATATTTACTCACTTAATTAAATTTATTTAATTATAATTTCAAAAGCACCATCTAGTAGTTTTCACTTATATTTTTTTATACTAAATGTTACATTTCCAAAAGTAAAATTATTTAAAATATGTAAAATGGGTTTCAAATCAAAGATGATTCCAATTTAAAGAAGAACTGTAAATTAATATTTCAACCTTTTTAAAATGTCCTAAACTTATATCCATTATGGTAAAAATACTTTATATAACATTTTGCTTTAAAATTGTTGTTGACAATAGATAGTATTATTAATAATTTTGATGAATTCTATTTATTTTTCTATACAATTTTTATGAAATAGCAGAAAAAATTATGTTTAAAACTTTTTTGAATATTATAAATTTTGCTTATGGATTTATAAACATTTACTTAGAACGTAAATAGTTATTTTTCTCAAATTTTTAATTTTAAGATTTTAATAAAACACAGTTATTAGTATAAAATTAGCATGGGAGTTTGCAGTGTTTGACAGTGAGTGAGAATGGAGATAACAAATATTGGTCTGTGTTGTAATTCTTTTTGTAAAACTTTTATACACTAAATTCATATTATTATGTAAGCAAAATATACATATATTTTATATGCATGTTCAATTTATAAATTTATTATTTTCAAAATTAATATAATAAAATTATTTTTTTGGTATAATAATTTTTTAATATTTTCGAGCATTTATTTTTAAAATAATTTATTTGATTTAATTTTATTTAGTTGTAGATTGTTAATTATAAATAACAATTATTTATTAATAGTGATAGAATCTCTTATGTATTATTTTACATTTTTACACATTTTAATCTGAATGATTCAGGCAGTATTAATATTTTGTTGGTTCTATGAATTATAATTTATAGTGCTAGATTAACATACAACTATGAATCTTTTACATTTAACAACTTAACTGAATATAAAATGGTGTTGTAGAATTGTTTATTATTTAACAATATGAATATAATATTCTAAGATATGCTGCATGAAATTGTTAGACTGCAAAGTATATGAACTTTTTTATATAATATTTTTTTATTGATAGTTCAAATATAATTCAAAATTAAAACAAAATAATAATAATAATAATCTTGAACACATAACTATATAAAATATAATTATAAATAACAGAAAAATTTGAAAAATGTTATTCACAATATAATATTTACAAGAAAATATTGGTTTTGACTTTTTATGATAACCTTTATTATTATTAAAAATGTTTAAATAGGCTATAAGATCACAGATTTAATATTAAATTAATTTTACATTAATTCATAATTACATACAACGATACTAACCATTACAAATCAATAATTAATTTATGATAGAAGATATAACTATAAAATAGTTCTATCAAAATTAATTAAACATTCTAAAAATAAATTATATACAGATAAAGGTACAAAACTTTTAAATTTCTAATTTAACTTTATCAATAATAATAGAAATTTAACATTAAATAAATACACTATTAAATTGAATTATTAAAATAAAATTACTATTGTATTAGTTAAAGATAATGAAATGATTTTTTGTTTTAAAATAAACAGAGAATCTATTTATAAATTTGGTTATTAAAAAAACTTGATAAAAAATAAATGTGAAATTCAAGAAGTTATGCTAAAAATTTTAACTAAAAATATTAAAATTTAAGAATTAATAGGCACCAACAACCTGAAGAGATTCAAATCAATTGTTTTGCAGCAATTGTGTCCGGAATAATGTCCATAAATTAGTAATACCTTGTAAATAGTTAAGATCTATTTGACCATTAGCTGGTGTTACATGTGCAAAATCTATTAATGATACTCTTAACAAAGGGTAAGTGTCTTCATTGTTGGTTAATGTTTCTGCATCATATGCCAACAACACTGAACTTGAATAAAAGTGGTAATGTTTTTGAGTTTGGAAGTATCGTCTTATATGATCCAACTGGGCGGTAAAACTTTGAACTAATTTTTCTAGACCTAAATACTCACTGTTAAAGTTTAAGAACGTTTTGAACACTGAAACATTAAATTGTAAGTAGAATAATAAAAAAAAAAAAAAAAAAAATGTATTTGAATTTAAATATTTTACCAGAAATAACTTTTCCTGGATCTAAGTTTTTGCCAAATTCTTTATCATATTTTCGTGGATGCCCCAAAGTAGAATTTAATAAATCGTATACTTGAAAACCTGGTATACAGAAACTCCATTCTTCTTTACATTCTTTATATTTAGCCTGAAATAATTTTTTTTTTTTAATGCTTTTTACAGAAATACAAATAATATATTCTTGTATATTTAATTACAATGAAATAAATTTCATTGTAAAAATATACTAGAGAAATTTCAAAGTACTATACTTCATTTTTACAAAGTCAATCAATAGTGGATAGTGACTAATTAAAGTGGTAAGTTATAGCAAAATAGGTTTTAATAAAATAATACTATAGTTCAACCAAATTTGTTTATTTCTAACAGTAATTAATAATTTCTTCAAGGTTATATAATATTATTTTAAATTTAATTAATAATAAATTACTTCAGTTGTATTTATTTTGTGTATAATTTATAAAAATTAAATATTTTGCTTTAAGACCTTAAGCTCGATTCACACTAGTGGTCGCGGTTCGGTGCGGTCATGGTCAAGTCAACATCGATAGTACGTAATCCAATGGCATCATACACACTATTGATCACGGTCAGGTCCGGTCAAGTCTCAACCGGTCGATGCACAATCCAGACTGCCGCGGTCATGAGCTTTTTGATTGAGACCGCCTAGTGTAAATAGTCAACCGCCGCGCTTATCTCGGTCATATCCATTGTTTTGATTGTTTTTTGAACACTTTTGTATACTTTGTGGCAACGTGCAGATAAAACGACTAATTGTGACTGGTAGTGAGAACTGCACATCATAATTCTTGACCGTGACCGGACCGAACCGAGACTGCTAGTGTGAATCGAGCTTTATTAGTTAAATTCATTCATCATTCTTGTATAGTACAACATAAGCTAGATTTTTAAAAAGAAAAGTTTGAAATTTATCTTTAAATAATATAATATTTTTACTATTATTAATAAAAAATATAAATTCAGTAATTTTATTACATTCTCATCCTTTTTCTTTTTTTCTGAACATCCTGGCTCCCATGTTTGTAAGCCAATTTTTACATCCATAACGCATGGTTTTTTCATGCCACTGGTAATATCATCTAAAACTATGAATGTCATGTCTAAAGAAAAATTAAATTAACATGTTATTCATATCTTAATTACAATCTTACAAAGTATTTTAAAAACTAAAATATAGTATATATTTTGAACATGTCTTCAGAATCATAAGTAAACTTTATTAAAATATTAATACGTACCTTTTGAGTTAATTTTCACAGTAACAGTTCCAAAATATGATGGAACAAGTTCTCTAAGGTTTATTAGGGTTTCATTATTCTTTAATTCTTCATAAAATCTTACTTCATTCTTTCCTTTGGTACCACCTTCAACTGATTTTAGTATATAACCTTCTTTGTGTTTCAACAAACCTGCATTAAAACAATGAAATACATAATACATAAAATTAATAAAGATTTTTGTATATAATACAAACCTAATAATGGTTTTTCTTTTGTAAATTTATGACCTCCAACCTGGTCATCATAAGGAAGTAGATCACCTGAATCTAACCACTTAGCCATAACTTTTACTATGAAATAACATTTGAGAATAAATAAGATACCTATATAAATTTTTATTATTACGTAAAATCATAAAACGCGTATCACAAACCTTGTGTAAAACTGATGATGGCCTAATACTTTTAGTAAACATACATCAATATCAAGACTTCAGTTATATTAAATGGTAATCACATAAAATAGTATTTAGTAGTCGTTTCAAATTATTTACATTTTAAATAGGAATTAAAAATTTAAATGTATGATGGCATCTTTAGAATTGGATGTTTATGGTGATCTAAAAATCCAAAACAATTGTTAGTCAATAATTTATAGTGTATTTAGTATGTACAACGAGTGGTGTAAATTTTTAATTGCAAAATTGTATTCTAACATATGTCATGTTTAAAAATGACCACATATAGACAAAGACTCATACTAAATTAAATTGTTGCTTTAGAAATTTGCAAGACGAAAATATGGACATATGTTTTGTCAGTGGGCAGTGATAACTATCTGCCTCTACTATCGTTTGTCGATAAGATAATATTGTCAGTTAATTGATCAAAACGTTAGTCGAGCGCCATCTATTATTCAATTTTTAATGACAATGGTTGTTGTAGAGTCCCATCGAAACCACGATTTAAGATATCGTGATGGAAATAGAGGGGTAGAGGGAATCTAATGCGTTGACAAAAATTCTTAGAATAGACCCTGCACTAGGTGTTATATTATTCTTCAGCTTATTAAAATAGTTACGACTTTCTGTAACCATATTTTTATTGACTACAAATAAAATCTTGTAAAAAACCTTGTATCCAATTTTCACGCTTTAAGTATTAAAATTGGAAGTTATAAACATTTTTTAATTACAAAAACGTTGCGGATTATCTTAATTTTTCTCGAATTTTCTTATTATTTAATATTCAATTAAATATTGATAAATTTTTTTTTTTTTGAAATTACGATCAATTTTTTTCAGTGAGATATATATACAGTGAAACTTCTAAATATCGGACACCCTTGGTCGCTGAAATTTTTTCGATATTTAGAGGGAGAAATATAGTATTAGAAAAATACAAAATTGAAAGTTTAATTAAAAAATGTATTTATTTATATCAAATTATTTATAAATAAACATAATAAATTTAATTTATTTTTGTATTCATTTTTTTTGTATTTTTAAAAATGCACTGGTAAAAAGATAAAATAATTGATAATTTAAAAATTAAAACTAACATATATTAAAAAAGTCAGTTGCTTTAGATTGTTTTGTATTTTGGCAGGAAGTCATTTCGTAGGTTGATGCATTCTCTAATTCCACTGTGCTGGAGAATAATGAAGTACATTTTTGTATTTCGATAGATGAAATGTATTTACGTATATCCTTCACTGCTACCAATGCTTCCTGTAGACTTCCAACGTCAACGTCATAAAATGTTCATGATTGGACGGATAAGATAAGGTAAAATAGTATAACAATAGGTATATAATGGGCAATATTAATAAAATACAATTTACGAGTGTAGAATTTTATCTATACATTCCATAATTATTTTTCTAAATTTTCGATAGAAATGATTAAAATCAAAAGTTAAAATTCCTTATAAGTGTCCGTATTTAAAGGTTTTCCTATTGAAAAGTAGTGAAAATCATAAGCGAAACTAAACACTTTTATTAGGTCAGGACAAATGAAAAATATAAAAAGTATTATTACGTAAAATTAACTATTATTTCCTATAATATAATTATAAAAACAAACGTCAAATGTCTAAATTAAACAATAATTAATAAAACCGATTATACGAATATATAGAATAAACTTTTTATGTTCTACTTTAATCCATATTTGTACCAATTGTACCGTTATACTATATTATATTATAGTATTATATGAAACGTACACATGTATACGTTTACATGTATAAATATATTATTTATAATGCCTAAATAATTATTGAAATATATAATATATACATATTTTTAGTTAGTGTTAGTTCAGGCCATGACCTGACTGGCCTAACCCATATTTTAGCCGTTGGTGAAAATATCCTCGTTTCCCAAAAAATATTCATTATTTAGAGGTGTCCATTATGGGAGGTTTCACTGTATATATATGAGTGGGTTGAAGCCATAGTGGTGTAAGTCAAAATTCCGTAAAAATTTAATTATGTATAGTAGGCGTATTTGTAAAATTCAATTTAATGAATGGCAAAGTACGTTATAATTAGGGTGACTATATTAAGAAAATAAAAAAAACGGGACAACTGTTACTTCCCCCTCGAAAAAAAAACTCTCATCCATATACATTCACCCATATGCATACAAATCTCGAGAGTTAAAGTCCAAATTTTTGTCATATCATAAACAATTATTTTCTTTTTACTTTACCATATTTTAGTAAAATAACCTAAATAGTAAAATATTTTCTTCTAATTATTATTAAATAATATTTTCTTTCAATTATGTATTGTTATTAATTAATAATGTAGAATTTCAAAACTATTTTAATTTTTTAAACAATTAGAAAAATTTAATTTTTAATATTACAATTAAAGTATTAAACAATGTATTGTTACATATAATTACTCTTACATTTTTTTTTAAAACTAGAATTAAGAAAATTATACACTATCAGCTATCTAATATGGAAATAACGGGATTTAAATGGGACAACCTTCTAAAAACAGGGTAAAAGGTCCCATTCAAAGTTTGTCGGAACAACGGCACGTGATGATTAAAAAATGGAAAATTATGTTTTAAACGAGACGTCTGGTCACCCTAAGCTAGTACCATCTATCACCAGATAACACAACAATATTACTTCACTTTGTCATTCAATAAATTGACTTGTACAGATACGCCTATAACACATAACTCAATTTTTATGGAATTTAGACTTGCACCATTATGGCTTTAACCTACTCATATATATATATATATTAGGAACGGTGATAAAAAGATAGAGTTATCATTTTAAGTTTCTTCGGTTATTATATTTTTGAGTTATTACAAAAAGGTTTTACTTTTTGTCAGTTTTTACAATTACTAAGAAAACTATCGAGAATTTCATAAAATTACCACCTTTAAAAAAAATTACTAAGAATATATTATTTTTAGGTTTTTTATGAGTTTTTTAATTAATTATCGACTGTTGTGATAAATAAACTAAGGAATGTATCCGGATGTGTATTCCTTACGTGTTGGTGAGCACAGTATTATTCGAGCACCTCTTATATTATTATTATTATTAAGCTTTAGTTTTGCTTACAGTTTGTGTATAAACTGTATATACAAAG
This sequence comes from Sipha flava, assembly GCF_003268045.1. Taxonomy (NCBI): domain Eukaryota; kingdom Metazoa; phylum Arthropoda; class Insecta; order Hemiptera; family Aphididae; genus Sipha; species Sipha flava. The sequence continues at coordinate 75,984 of NW_020273586.1, read as the reverse complement.
TAGTTAAAAAAAAATCAAGTTATCGAATTAATTTTTCCATAGTTGAGTTATTTTTTAACAAGCGACATTGTAAAGGATGAGTACTCAAAGACCTATAAAAAATTGATGGGAAGAAGAGGCTAATTTAAAAATATAATCTGATAATTAAGTATCCTATATTGATTCAAGAATGGTAAAAAAATAAATTACTCTAGGATAGTGTGTGAAATGTATTTAAAATTTCTTAAATTATAAATAAAAAACCGCTAACAGTCTAAAACCAATTAGGTATTTACTTTAATGGTATTCACTTTATTTTCTAATCATCATAGAGTACACTGGTACAGAGATATTATAAGTAAATTTACAAAAAACATTTTAAATAATCTTACAACATGGAACTAGCTAGGGACACAACAGTGTTCATACGAGACGGTTATGCCTGCTGTTTCTTACCTTAGCTGATTGGAAGCTGGGCAGCTAGTCGTCTTGGACGCGTTCCTTGTTGGGCCATTAGATCGGATCAGAGCGGGGTCGTGAACTGCGATAATCAAAATATTCTCCCACAATAGAAGAAAGGGACGGAATATATTAAATATGTTCCCCCGGATAGCGGGCTCGGCGCTATGGATGGCGTGGGGCCACGCCATTGCACGTGGTCTGCGTAAAATCCCGGCCGGCCGTACTTCGAGCCACGAATCTGACTGGCTGTTATAGGATTTACTCCAAAATCATTATTCGAAACCCTCGGAGCGGTGATTGGTCGGGTTGCAGGCTGCTGTTCTGCGGCCTGGAGTTACGTTTTGCGTTGTACGTGTTGTGTTGCGTTCTTACTATGTCGATCGGCAATATCGAAGCTGCTACTAGTATGGACGTGACTGTCGGCTTCGTTATCAGGCTGAAAGCGTTGCCGATCGGTTAGGTTAGGTTAGGTTAGGTTAGATTAGGGTTAGGACAAAATGTAAATGTCTTTTTGCTGTGCATCTATAATATTAGTAAATCTAAAAGCCACAAATTTAAAAAAAGTTTTGTGTTTGTGACTTACTAAATATGCTTCCTAAAAGGCATCGGACAAATTTAAGGAGAAGAATCCAAAATGCAACAAATCAATCATCAATCTAATCATACTGCCCAGGAACGTGAAAAAATTCGGGTAAGACAGACTCGTGAAGTGCAACATTTGACTAATAATGGTTCAAGTTTGAATCGAGCTGCTTTCTGTTACGATATGTTAATTGATTAAAGTACCTATAACTGTGTTGCTATTGGACCTATGAACTCAATTTGCCAATATTGTAAGGCTTTCAAATACAAAAATGAAACCAATGGATTGTGTTGCGCAAATGGAAAGGTGAAATTGATACCATTGCTTTTACCTCCAGAGCCATTGTACTCATTGGTTTTAGGAATAGGAACAGATTCCATACACTTTATAAAAAATATTCAACAATACAATGACTGTTTTCAAATGACTTCATTTGGAGCAACAAAAGTTATTCGGGAAAATGGCATGCCAACTTAAGGTTTGTAATAGTATTTACAGTTGTATGTTTATTAATCATAACTATTATAGCCCATATACTATACATTTTCATTTTACAGATACAAGGTCAAATATATCACAGAACAGGTTCTTTGTTACCAGTGCCAGATAGCAACAGGTACGTATCTATATATTCTAGGGGAGGGCTCAAATTTGTTTTTAATTCAGGCTCAAAATTCACAAGACAAATTTTGGTAATATTTAAATTGGGTGAATCCTTAATAATTGTGGGTTTTTTATAAACTTATGTTGGATCCACTTAGAATCGACTTTTGTGTAGTTCTTTTTTAACACCTGTCTATGTTTTGAAAATTACGGTTGTGTTTTATTCGATTTTTTACTAAGTATGGACTCGATAAAAACTCAATTCAGTATTCACAGCAACGCGTAATTTGATTGTAATTTAAAAAAAATTTTAATGTGTACCTCACATATTCATATAATCAATTCCTTAAATAAGGATTTAGGGCGGGCGATCGCTCTCTTCCTCCCCCCTAAAATACGTCCCTGGATAGCTTCTACAAGTTTTTGTAAATTTATTTTATGGACAATTCTCTACAAAGTTGTGGATATAGCGATTCGGTGAATAGGTCAATAGTTGAACAATTACAAAACTTATTTTATGAACACAATCAATTGATTATATTATTTAAAAGTGCAACGGATGGATATGATGCCATCTGATGATCACAAAATTGTTATTAGATCAGATAAAACTCCTGTGGGCCAACATGCACGACGTTTTAATGCACATACTATCGATGAAGTAGCCATTGTTGTAGTTGGAAAAATTTGGAGTCATATGATATTGTTTTACATCATCGAAATAATCAATTACAACGTATTAAGGAAACATATCGCTCATATGATGTACTGCAATATCCTATTATATTTTGACAAGGTGAAGATGGCTATGGTTTCTCAATCAAGATGATAAATCCCATTACAGGTAATTGAAATATTGGTTTATGAGACGTTACGTCATCTATTATATCATCTACAAAATAGTTTGATTTGTTATTCAACTGTCATCATCACTTAGGTTAAGTAACATATATTTTATAAATTATTTTGTATAATATTAAAAATTGTCTATATTATTATAAATTATCAATCATTACCGTTAATCATGTTATTTTCAGTCTAATAAAACTTCTTGTCGGATCGTCAAAGTTCCTTCAAGTTTGAAAATATCAGCAAAATTATTATTGTACAGTTTAATCCTAATACTTAAAATGCTTAACCTATGTAAAATTTTACTTGAATAGATCGAAAACTAATTAATATTTTTTTTGTATTTATTAGTTGTGTTATTGTAGTACAGGAATTTTAAATACACATTCTAAAGAGTATATACATTTTTTGAATTAATATTAACTATTTTTTTGCATATATTTGTTGAAAAAATAGATATATTTAATACATTTTATGGCATATAATTGCATATTATGACATTTTATAATGTATATTTTTATGAAATTTTGGTCATTAACATCGGAGCTCTAATAATAATTATAACATAATTTAATTTACTATAGGAATCTAATAATTTTATTATACATTTTTTTTTGATAGTTCACGTGCTCTTATGCACTACAGTACTTGCCGCCACTGGTTGTATAAAAGATTCATATTAACCGAGCAGTAATAAATAATAATACTCATAATAATTGCTTATTACCCGGAATCAGTAATCTAATTCACGACCGCAATCGTTTAAATAACATAATAACCTCGGTGGACGTTCATGAAATTTAACTTAAACTTTATTAAATTTTAAATATTTGTTAAATTTTTTTTTTGTGGGGGGGGGGGGGGGGGGTAACCCCCCCCCTTTCGGCACACTCACGAATATTAAATAGATATGGTATCATTTTTTTTTAAAAACTGTATACGAGCAAAGCTGGATAATTAGAATAAATGGTATATACTATATGTATACATATATGTACTATTATAGTAGTAAGAGGTGTAATATTAATGAGCTACCGCTATATCACCATATAACACATATGTACATATTTGTATAAGTATGGTTTATTAAAAACATTTTTATTGTTTTAATTTTAATATTTTTCAAAACAACTAAAAAAAAAAATACAAATTTTATATTTATTAAAAAGTTATAATTTTTTATTAGTAATTCATTAATGAATAATATATACAAATTTTAAATCATAAATAATATAAAGATATTTAAAATGAGATCCTTAAAAATTTAAATTACATATTTAAATAGTTTCTGTTGAAGAATCTGTTCTTAAAAAGTCATCACCAATTTGTTTTATAGTTTTTCCTCTAGTGTCTGGTACAATTTTAAGTACAAATATGATCGTGAAAAACGCTAATATCCCGTATATCATAAATACTCCGGGTCCTAACCATATTCGCATATAAGGATACATTTTAATAGCAATAAAATTAAATATGGATGATAAGCAAGCAACAATTGAACCAGCTACTCCGGCTACATCTGTTGGAAAAACTTCACCCAGCATAGCATACGGTATTGGCCTTAAGCCCAATCCATTCATAGCCATATTCAATAATATGCACGTGATAACAACTATATTGGTAATCAATTCATTATCAATGCCCAAGTACAAAAAAATAGCCAATGATATCATAGATAAAGAATATCCAGTACATGACACAAATGATAGCTGTTTAAAACCTGATTTTGTTAATAATATTGACAAAATCATCATTGCACTAAGATTTGTAAATCCTGCTAATAATGTTATCAAGTAATTGTTTATTGTCACATTGAAGCTGCGTAAAAGTTGTATCATATACGATGTAAGTACAAACGATCCGCTAAATTGCTGAAAGAACAGGAATATTGTCATTATAACCATCGGTTTGTAAACATCTGGTTCAAAAAGTCTATCTAAAATTTTGGACTGACGTACTGGAATTTCTTCCAGTGATTTTACTCTTGATGTTTGTAAAATAGGCTGAGTAATGCGGAGAACATTTTGGGAAAACTCTGCATCACCATGCCGACCTTGTTCGAATAACCAAGGGGGGCTCTCGGGTATTAATGCTCTAATAAAAATGAGTGCTGCAAAAGATACAAACGATGCTGTATATGCTACGATATATGCTGGAACTAGTGATCCTAATAAATATGTAAGGAACATCCCAAAGTTAAGCATAATTGAAGTCATAATTGTGAAGGACCCTCGTAATCCAGTAAAGTTTACTGTGATACATTCAGCAGAATAAACAGTGGCCGGGGTAGTAGACAATCCCACTGACATGCCTACTAATAACTGTCCTATATAAAGTACACATAAACTAACAGGTTGCTGAGCTAACAATAGCCATCCTAAGCAAGATGGAATGGTTGTTACCATTAGTGCAGTCTTTCGTCCTAATTTGTCAATGAGTGGACCACTAAATAAGCAACCAATGGGCATCATGATAGATGGTAAACTAGCTGTAAACAAATAAATAATTTATTATTATAATATATTTTAAAACATTTTAAATCTTATTCATGTAATATAATCGTTTAAAAAAATTATAATAAAATGTAATTATTTAATGTCACAAATTAAAAATTACTATTGATAATTAATTAAATTTTGGATATAATTGAAATTGTATTTATAATAAAATTCTCATATTTTTATAGTTTTGTATTTATCCGGTTATAATTTAGAAATCATAAAATCTATAAAGAAAACTTGAGTTTGAATAGTATGCATATGTTTAATAATATTTAGTTTGTGTTAAATTATACTATTAGGCATCATTCCCATTTATTAATAAATATATAAGTATAGATTTTTGTAATTAAGTTTAATTAAGTTTACGAATTTATAGTTAAAAAAATATTATAAAAGTATTTTGAAGTAGCCAATATTTATCTTATTTATATAAATGAATAAAAACAATTAATAAAAACCTCCTGGAAATTGCTACTTTGAAAATTAACTATACTATGAATTTATGAAATATATTTTAAAATTCTTATTTTTTTTTCAAATGTTATTTTTATCTATAATAAGTATTTAATGAGTTTTTATATTTACCCGTATATGTGTGTATGCGTAAACGAATCATTTTAAAAGTATTCAAATAATGTTCCCAAAATTAATGAATTCTAAATTTCTGTTTTAAATATTAAATAGTGAAGTAAAAATATTTTTATGTTATTTGCATAATTCAATCAAATTATTCATTTAAAAAAAATGAAAAATATATAAGAAACTATCTATTCAATTTGTGAGTTATATGGTACCCTAATCCTAACCATTTTAAAATAAAATAAAAAATAAACATAAAATAAACATTTTAAAATGTATTTCATAAATTCATAGTATAGTTAATTTTCAAAGTAACAATTTCCAGGAAATGATATTAAAAATTAATTTATTCTATACATATATGCAGTGTAGGTACAGCAGAACCCCTCTATCCGTCACTTTCGTGACTGGGGCTGTAGTCGGAATGCGAAAAAGGTGGGATTATTAAAATATAAAGAAACATTTAAAGACAAAATGGTACCAAATTTATTTATTAAATTACTTTAAATATTATTTTTATTTACATACATATATTAAATAAAATAAATAATTAAATAATAAAATAAATAAAATATGGATAAATAGTAAACAGACAGTTAATTTTTTAGATATTCTAGCCATATACTATAAATTGGAAAATCCATATTCATATCTATAATTCTATAGTCGGATCAATCGGAGTGACGGACTAGCCGAGGGTGAACGAGAGGGCATCTACTGTACATTTTTTATTAAAAGAATTAATTTGAATTAATGATTAAGAATTAAATTGATAAACACGTATTTCTATAAAATGAAAACTATAATATTTATTTTATAATCATTAGTTAAAGTATTTATTTTTATTAAATAATTGTTAAAGTTTTATAAAATAATTCCTTTTTAATGTGACAAAAATTTAAGTATAAACGAAAATATTTTTATATAATACTGTTTAGAATGTTTTAATAAATACCAAACCAAGACTGTTCATCTACTGACAATCGCAACTGATCTAAGACGATGCCAGAATATCCAAAACTCATACCCGGAGCTAGGCATGGCATGGTTACTACAAACGCTAGCCATAACTAAAACAAAATAGTTTATTATAAATTCACTGATGCCATTTGAGATGAGCAATAACTAATTACTAATAAATATAAAACTATTTATTCATAAATTAATGAACAACAAAATAAGTTGTCTTGAAATACTAAGCAGGCATATTTCCACTTTAAATATTTGTTCCACAACTACTTTTTATGTACTTTTCCTCTAACAATCATGTGATTTTAATCAGCTATTAAATCATATGTTATGAAAATGCAACAGTGTTACTTTTAACTTTAATTTGAATAATAAATTTACCTAAACTTTGTTCTTTGTTTCTTGGTTTTGAATAAATAACTGACATGTAGGTACTATTTAATTTTAATATTCTAATTATTACTTAATTAATATTCTTTATTTTCTTTATTCTATATTCATTGTTTTTTTTCCATTTTTTGTTATGGTATTATTGTGTCTACTCTTTTCCTAATTGGGCGTTAATGAGTTAATAAAATTAAAACAAGCTAATATAAATAATAGTATTTGGCCACTCAGGCGTATATAAGTATAAATAAAAAACGAGGGATACTTTTAGGTTCAGTGAAATTCTACAACCAAGAGAGACACAAAGATAACTGAGTAATATTGCTATATTGCTCTTTTAAACTTTAAAATCAATGAACCATTATTCTCGAAAAAAAAAAATTCTGAGTGATGGAGATCGGATAGATCAGATTACATTTCTTTAGGAAGATAATAGTTCCCATAGTACCAACTAGATAGTATTTTCTATCAGAAAATACCCATAATTGTGATGATCAGAGCTATCCTTCTGGTTGAAATTATGTACACACGAGAGAGACACAAAACATTTAAACATTTTAAAAAATATAGATCATGGTCATACTAATAGTTTTTTCATTTCACTTAGAATCTAAAATAATATATATATATATATATATATATATATATATATATATATATATATATATATACCTATATATATTAATATGATATGGAAAAATATATTCGAATTATTAAATTCAGTAAACAATAGTTTTATTTTTTTATTTAGTATACTTACTACTCGACTTATACTTTTTTTGTGCAATTGGTGTGTTTTACATGAGTAATTATTATATTTTTGACAAGTTAATCTGCTTTTTTCATTTGACTCCATGTAGATTGATAATAATCTTGATTTTAATTTAAAAATCTTAAAAAAAAAACATTATTATTATTATTATTTTTATATACCATACATATTACATATGACAAATACATTATGATTATACAATTAAGTTTATCGGTAGTAGGGTCATAGCAAGTAGGGGAGAAGTCTCGTAAAAATTAAAAAATTGCATTTTATGTTAAAAATTATAATAGTCTACTTTGTATATTTTATCTACAAAAACTTCATCGTTCTTTATATTAATTGAAGTAAGTGTTGGAAATAATATCTAATAGTTATAATATTTTTAAATTAAAAATGACACAAAAGCACACTTTGAAGTTTTATTCCGGGTGCGGTATTTCGTTGCTACGGCACTGATCTGAATATAATTAGCAAAGTACTGTAATTATAAATTATATTTACTTCTAAGAAGAATAGTTCTTAATAGTCAAAATAGTGAAGAGGATATACTATTAGTATAAAAAAATAAATAAAATACATACTTTTGTAAAATTTATAAATTATATGGAGTAATTTTCTGTCACATACTTATGTACATAATTAAATTTATATTTATCTATAGGCAAAAGCTCAATTATACTAATTTTAAAAAAGGAATTTTCATTTTTGTTCAAAATATCGCTATACAGTTTAGACTAATTAAATACATAGATATATAACATGTATAGAAAATATAAAATGTAAATAATCAATAAAATAATGATTCCAAGAGAATTTCAGGTCTTCGTGAGCCACCTATAATATCATCTTAAAAAAAGGACTATTTATCAGGTGTGTCAAAAAAAGAACACAAAAAGGGCTCATAACATAAATGTCCAGTTATCAGCGACTGTTTAACATTGACTATTTTGTTTAACATTGACTACGCCATCCGCTATCATACTTTGTATTTCACTATGAGGATAATTAAATTATTGTAAATCTAAGCATATCACTGTATATTTTTAAAGGTAATTAATCTTTATCATTATCATCTTTGCCTACGAAAATCAATGACAAAAAAAAGCAAAGTGTTTGTCACACCAAATCGCTATACGTCTCTCTCCGAGGAAACTGCATTTTATCAGGAAGTATTTAGCCCTCCACCGGCACCATAGGTGGAATAGGCACAATACCATCTCAAAACACTCAGCCTATCTGCGTGAAATTCTCTCAAAGTAAATTTTCTATTGAACTATTTTTTTATCTAAGTAAAGGTTACGAATTTTTCACTCTCTAAAAAGCATTACTTTATCTTGTCAATCCATCGGGTAGGTATATATATTTTAAAAATACTCTAAAACACCTGATTATTCACACCGATGGTATAACTAATTATAATTTAGTTTATAAGTACCCAATCGATAATGAGCAAATCGAATTTCACAACATATAGTTGCCTAAACGGTGGAAACCATACACTATATTTATCAGGCACCCTCCACCCATCCACTACTGTTGAAGATATACAAGCCAGTTTAACAGATATGGGTCACTTAAATACATCGTGTCTACAAAATGTCCATTACCTATATTTTGTATCGATTTAAAAGTAGCCGAAAACAAAATTAAATCAGATTTGCTTCTATACAACAAAATTAATATAGAGTTGCCAAAGAAAAAACTCACCTCTCCATAAAGACAAGATTGTCAAATTTACTTTCACACAAGTAATATTTGCTACCAGTCCTCGCAATGAACCAAATGTAGAGATAAACATTATACTTTGTAATGCACCAAATCACCGTTAGAACCCGCCAAGCATGCCCTATTCGCAGGACCACACACAGCTTCTTATAAAGGATATCAAGAGTTTAAAAAGCTTATGGTAAACTACAATAAATGTAAAATAAACTCCATCATCATTCTACTTCCAATTTTACCATACCGCTTACAAGTTATGTCATTTCTAGCTCAAACCATAAACAACTATCATATACCAATATCAGTGCTAACTCCACTGCTATTATAACATCTTCAGCTACGCATGAAAACTCGATTTTTAAATTTCTCGAGTATTTTAAAGCTATTATTAAACCATTACTTAGTGACGTATTTTCAAATTGTTTGTGGTAGAGGAGGAGGAGGGTTAATTTTTTTTTTAAAAATAGTAGAATTTTATAATATTATAAAAAATATACAAATAAGCTATGAATTAATAATTGTATTATTTTATAATTATTATAAATATAAACGAATAGTTATTTACAATCAGATGATATAAATTAATAAAAATTAATTAATGTTCTCTGTACCCTCGTAGTGAAAATATTTGACTTTTATACCTTCGTTTTCTTCGGGGATTCGAGACCCGGAAACCCCTCTCACCCATAATATACGGCACTGCCATTACTACAACTATTATCAACTTTTTTAAAAAGTCTACTCTCGTCTTTTTATTCTATACCTTTACCTAAAAAGCAAATTATTAAATAGTTCAATAATTGTTAATTTATCTTCTATTTTAATCCTCTCAAAAAAAAAAATAAATAAATAAATAAATAAAATAAACATTTTTAATATCTTATGTTTTCTTTAAATTAATTTATCTTGACCAATTATATACCTAATTAATATTACCTTCTCACTTTCATTATATAACTTATTATTATCTTACTATAATATCATTACTCATTATTATCATATTATTTAAAGTTACATGAAAATTAATTTTCTTTAGTAATTCAAGTGCATTTTAATTGAATTAATATTAACTATCGTAATAAAATTGTACAAAATTAAATAAATAGAAAGTAATAGATTTAGATATACTTGTAATAACTTTCAGCAAATAGTTTTGATTGTTTATAAATGAAAATATTTAAAAATAAAAACATATATTACATATTTTAGTTGAATGAAATATGTATTGATTACCTTTAAATTGAATCATAATTCACAAGATAATTATAATTTATATAATATTAATAATATCTACTTAGGTATGTATAAAATATATAATACATATTTAATAAAAACAGCAATTTGCTGTTATAAAAATTGTAATTATAGTATTAACTCAATAATTCGAAAAACTCCATAAATCAAACTAAACGCTTAGTCCCTTGAGAAAACCTCTATAGTTAGAAGAAAATACACGTATTCTAGTCCCCTCGATAATTCGAAATGTCTGTTAGTGGGACTCACTCTACAATTCGAATTTTTTTTTCCAGAACCTCTATAATTCGTATTTGCTTAAACGTGGTTATATGTATGTTCATATGTATAAATTATATTCATATGTACATCTATTTGACGTACTGACATGATATTAATAACGACGGTAATTAAATATTGTCGTAGCTTATACATTTTATCGTACCTTACCTACCTAATCTAGACTTTAAATCATATCATTTTACCATTTTTATGTCAGGATTGCGAAAATTTTTCGAGTATTCTGAAATGCGATACAATTTTCAATGCTATCAGTAAGTTAGATAACGTTATGGACTAGATTGTGACCAACAATTTAACACAAAAAAAAGAACAGATTTCTTTAAAATGTAAAATATAATACATAATATGTATAATAAATAAATGTAAAATATAATACATAATATGTATAATAAATAAATTTCAATTAATAAATGTAATATATACATATCATTTTTCACCTCTCTTTAATTCGAATGAATTTTTTTTTCTTCTATTATTCGAACACTCGGTAAATCGAAAACCTCTATAAATCGAATTTTTAGCTCAGTCTCTGAATTTTGAATTATCGAGTGACTACTGTATTATAAATTATAGATAGTGCATTGGTTTTACATTTTTTTTATTATTATTGTTTTTTATCATATCATATATTACAGCCCAACAATTAGTAAACAGTGAACATTAAACTCTAATTCAATATCCATTAATTGAACAATGTCCATAAAGCAGTTAATGTTACAAACGGCAATTATTTACAAATATTATTTATTTATTTCAATAATATTTTTTTAATGTATTAACACATCTGCATAACAAGTTTTTGGTAGGTAATATGTATATATTTTACTTAAAAATTAGTAGTTAGTACTTTAGTATGTTGTTTATATGTATTAATTAAATATTACAAATTATAATTTATTATTTTATAACTTTTAACTTAAGTATAGAGTTACAGTTTTCTACTTCGTTTATTTGTAACTTACATATATCAATTTTACATTGGTTGTTGGTAATTTACTACTTGCTTTTGTTTATAGTTACTGTTAAATAAATATTAGAGAAATATTATCATTGAACCATTCGAATCTAACTTTGATAATTTTCCAAAAACAGTAGTAGAATAAATATTATACTAAGTATTTTGATTATAAATATTACCATATAATATATTTAATCTATAATTATATATTACATATAACATCTATAATTTGCATTTCATTGTATAAATTATATATGTGTATATCATGTTAAGAAATGAATTAATAATTAGGAAATCGTCCTTGCAATCAATTATAATAAATAATAAAAATTAAATTGTTATCAATGATTCTCATTCACGTTCGAAACATTGTAGCAAAACGTGTTTGTAATTATTAAATAAATTACAAAATATAAACTTACACCACAATAAGAGATTATTAATTAACAACACCTATTAAATTAAAAAACTGAAAAATGAAAATAAGTTTTAAAAATCATTTGAAAATGTTATGCTACATCGACGTAAATTTGACACATAACATTTATTACAGTTCATATTTAAAATTTAATTAAATTATAGTAAAATAATATTTTATTATATTATATATATTTATTTTTTTTAGAAAAGTAGTGAAAATGTACATTTCCTGAAAAAACGTCCGTTATTTGGAGATGTCCGTTAAAGGAAGTTTCATTGTATAAATAAATAAATGCATAGCCTGGAATATTATTATATCTAAAATTTGTGACTGGTTTCGAATTAAAAATTAATAAATAAAATTAATAATGCATTTATTTATTTCAATCTTAATTTACAAATGTTAACCATTTACTAATTTCTGATTTATTTTATTTTTTTATTATATAATATACATTACAGATTAGGAGATATTTAGTGAAAGAAATTTAATATATTTGTCTATTATTATTAATTAATTTACTATATATACATATACATTCTATAATATATCATTCTATTAGACTTTATAATTTAAACGATCCAAAGATTTTTATAAATATCTTTAACAATTGTAAATAATTTTATAGATAATACTTTTATTTTTATAAATTTAATAGAGTACATTCCAAGTAGTTTTAAATACTGTCTTATAGTAAACATCAAAAATAATAATCATGAAGACATTTAAATAAGAACAGCTGCAGCGAATAAATACTATTACGGATTAACAAGTGTCCTTAAATCGAAAATTACGCTTTACAAAATAGTTATTAAATCAGTTATTTTATATGCGTGTAAAACATGGCCAATAATCAAAGAAAACGAAGAAAAAACAGTAATCTTTGAAAGAAGAATATTAAGAAGAACATTTGGACAGCAATTAAATAATATCATGCAACAATATGAAATAAGAGGCAATATAGAATTGCAAAATATTATATAGAGAACCATACATAGCAACAGGTATTACAATATAGAAGAATCGCATAGGCTGATCACATATGGAGGTCAAAAAGTCTAATAAAAGCGGTATTATAATTAAGCTCCGTGGGAAAAGACCACTAGGCAGGTCTATGCAAAGATGGATTGATAAAAAGAAAAAAAAATCTAGAGGAAATTAGAATACGAGATGGAGAAACAGTAGAACAGAATAGAGAGAAATAGAAGCAGGTCTGTACTGTGATAATGGGCCTCAATAGCCTTTAAAAATCTAAAAAGAAAAAAATTTATAATTTACACACTTATTTTTAATATTATTAAATATATAAAAAAATTATAATTTTATCAAAAAGTGGTTGAAATCAATATCTATATTTCACATAAAAAGTGACTTTTAAAATTAGTTATAGTAGTTATAAGTTAGATTTCTATTTATGATGACTTTATAAAAGAGTATTTGTAATAGTTCCTAGTATAAGTTCCTAAGTATAGTAATTGTTCCTCAGTGGCAGAACTAGATTCTTGGAGGCCTGTGTAAACAATTTTCGTCGCAAATTTCTAAGACAGAATTTAAAAAAAAAACTAAGACTTTTGTTTTTTTCACGTAACATCTTTATTCTTTAATACATATATTTATATTTATATTATATTATATATTATTATTAATAATATATTTATAAGTAGGTAAATATTGAAATTAAGTTGTGAATATTTATTTTCGGCTTTGGTTTTATGCAAAAGTATTGATCAATGCCGACATTTTTGATTTTTTTGCACATTCGTTTTCAATATATATCATGGCCAAACCACTTAGACGTGTTTGGTGAGACATAGTGTTTCTGAGGTAGCTTTTTATTGAGCTTTGAAAACGATTTCTCAGCACTGACTACAGTTACTGGCTAAGTGAAAAATTAATAAAATGCCTTTAGTAATTTCAGGAAACTTTTCATAAGATTATTATTTTCAATGACTAACAATTTAGTTATATCAAAAACATTAGATAATGTTTCGAGCTCAAAAGCAAATAATGTTCTAAAACATTCGATTTTATTGGTTAATTCTGCCGAATTAAATGTCAGCAGAATACAAGTTACAACCGATAATTTATTTACGTGATAAAATTATTATTCTGCATTAGTATAGTTATAACTCATTTTTTTTCTAGAATATTTTATTTAAAATGAATAAATGCATAAATACCTACCTATCTTCATATTACATTAAGATCTAATAGCTAATTGATCATGGTAGATTAATATTATTCTAAACTTCCATAATTAAGTATGCAATGGTTTACTTACAAAAATAAATGGAAAGCTAAAAACTAAAAATAAACTTTTATGAGATTTTTAGTTAATTTTTTTAAATTTTAATGTTCATAATTTTCTAAGTTAAATTGTTTGAGGCCCCTCTTATGCCGAGGCCCGAGAGAAATCACACCTTTATCTATATGTAGCTCCGCCACTGTTGTTCCTAATATATACAATAGAAATATATAGTATTTAAAAAATAATGTTGAAATACATCAGCATAATTTTGTAAACTGTTAATAGTAGTTGTTAGTAGATTATTTAAAAAACAACTAAATGTATCATTACTCTACAAAAAATTTAATTCAAAAAAATTTGTAGTTTAATTTATAAAGAAACAAGCAGTAGGAAAAATAACCAATAAACAGCTGATACAAATTGACCTTGACCCTCAATATGTTTCTCAACCATGTATACATTAACAGACGATGAAAATTAAAAATTAGTTTTGAATATAGTATTATTAAGTACATATTTTTTTTTAAATAATTATATAAACCTATTAAATCTTTTTCTAAAATATATTTCTCGATTATAATATTCAATATTGAATCTTCTGAATTATTGATACACTTTTGAAAATGTCTATATTAAATTGTTTTTATTTAATAAGGCAAACACGGTAAATATGCATTATATAATATACATTTTATAATAAACCATATATCTACTGCTTGGAAAATGTTCATTACGTTAATTTAGGTGGATTAAAATATGTGTACAGAAAAATAAATAATATTAAGTACTTAGAATTTGAAAGAGTTACCTTGAAAGAAATATTTATAAAATATTAAACTCAGAGTTAAATTAAATTTTTATGAATACTTAATGAAAACTTACCACTGAAGAATGTATACGTGATACATGATCAAATTAACAATATTTTTGTTTTACTTTTACAAAGTAACGTAAAAAAAAAAAAACTAAATTATTCGCACAATCTCTCCCGAAGAGCATCCAGTTAATACTAAGTAGATACAAGGTAATGCCGATTACTAAGCGACTACTGGCACACCGCACATGGCAATTCAGTACAAAAACAAGAATCGTAGTATTCCTGCATACACGCATTACACATTCTTGTTTTGCATATTATTATATACAACATTTTATTGTTTGAATTTGTATTGGTATACAAGTGGGAGCAACAGCAGCAACTAAATTATTGATATCAAATATTAATTAAACGTATATTATTGAAACTATGTACAGATGTAAATTATAAGAAATCTACTTTTTTATTTTTTAATCACGTGTAAAATAAATGCACCTATAAAGTATAAAATACATTATTGACAGAAATAATTTTCGATAATAGTATTTCTCTTAAGTTCATGATTTATTTTAAATGATATAAAAGAATAATTTCGTTATGAAATATGATTGATACAATATCGAATGATTAATTAAGCACGTGTTATTTTTTTTTTTTTTTTTAGGTACTATAAAAAATATAAATATTAGTATACAAGATAGTATTCTATACTATTATGGATATTTATTAATTTAATGAGCTAAAGATATGAACTGTTTGTAAATACTGTTACCATCCTATAATTTAATTATAATTTTTTTTGTTTGCCTTTAATATACTCATAGAGCTTAGTGTTCAAATTTATTTTTGATAAGTTAAAGTGTGGAATTATTTTACAACAATAAACACAATGGAAGAGGAAAGTATAAAATAATTGAGACGAAATTAATTAATCTTTATATTCTCTGATAAATATCTTTAAACCAATAATAAAGAAATATTTTTAGAATACACTTTAATTTTTTTATTCTTGCATAAATTATAATCATTAAAGTACTACATAAAGTTCCGATCAGATAAAAATTTCATTGTAACTTTATATTTAATCGATGTAGAAGCCCCGAGAAAATTATGCAAAATTAATCTGGCTAGTGAATTAAATTTTTAATCCTTTTTTTTTCTAATTTACTTTATGCATATATTTTTCCCTCTAAAAATATATTTAAGAAATAAAATATTTTGTATACCACTAACAACAGGTTTTCTTTCAACTGGCCGTTATATATTGTTTTTACTCATAAAAAGTGAAATTGTATTCTAACACAATATTCAATTTTTCTGACTTTTTAATATTTGTGTAACACATTTTTCGAATTCTTCTTAAGCCACAATCATAAACTCAGAATTCTTAAATAATTAATTTTAGAAACCTATTTCCTCTCCCTATAGTAAAATTTTATAAAGAAAATGTAAAGTTACATAATATCACATGTGCATGGCATCGGGTAATATCCTGTAATCGGTGGTTACATCAAATAAATTAGGGCTCAACACACACGGGCAACTTTACAACCACACAGCAACTACAAAACAGGGGGACCACTTTCGGACGGCAATCGCATCGTGTCGCCGGTATCACCCACAAAATCGTGGTCCGTCGGTGGTTGATTACAACACACACGATCGACACGCCAGCCACTTTCAAACCACTCGTCACCAGCATGATATTATCAGTTTATATATATAAATAGTTATCATAAAATTATATCAAACATATATTATTGATACGTCTTCTGCATAACAAGTGTTAACAACAGAGCTTCTTCGTCGGAATCCATTTTTATAGTGGTCAGTAGGTAAGGTCTAGGTAGATCATACATTATTATATTATTTGTGGTCGTGGTGTGGTTATGTCGGCGACGGCTGGTTAGCTGTTAGTATATAGTGGTAGGTACATATTTACAAATTATATCATACACCGATATTCAATAATACACATTTTCATTTTTATAATTTTATCCCAGTTATTTTTATTCTAGCCCATCGTTTGATGCCTTGTCTCTATTTTATTTAATAGTTGGAGAAAGTAATAAGAAATATAGAAATAGATTAAGGTGTTAGACTAAAAAAGTCAAAAATCGCACATTTAACAAACGCGGACGACGTAGTCCTGCTGGCGGAAAATCAAGAACAACTTAAAACACAACTAAAAAATTTGATGAAAAATGGGAAATATTTAGAATTGGAGATGAATATAGAATAATCGGAACACATGGTAGAAAAGTACCTATAAATGTTCAATAGTTGGTCCAGGGGCAGATTTGAGGCACTGTGAACTATGCGGCTGCATAGGGCGGCAAAATGTTGAATATTGGTAACAAATTTGATGATTTAAAAATCAGACTTAGAAAAAAATGAATTTTTAAATGAACTATTTAATTTTTGTTCCCATCAAATTACAAGTTTTAATAAAAAGAAAATTACACCGTTTTTGCTATTGCAAGTAATTTATGAATGTAATAGATATGAAAGATCTATATCCAAGTATTGAAATTGCCCTTCGAATATTTGTCTCTACACCAGCCACTAATTGACTGTATGACATAAGCGCCAAAGGTACAAAAATGACCTATCATTTGCGCCAAGATGTGTAGGACATAAGCGCAAATAATATTGTATACCTGTTTTACCCAACATATGATATAAGCGTCAAAATTAATATTTATATAAGTAGGTAGTTATTTAAAAATTGCTATATCTCATAAAAATTATGTTATATATTATATTAATATTATTATGTCGATAATAAATTATAATATACATGCAAATCAATATAAATATAATAAATTAAGAAATCGGTTCCTATTTTATAAAAAAAAATGTCGATAATAAATTATAATATAAAATTATATAAATTATAATGTATAAATTGGTTGATTTTTTAATCCTACTCTTTTCACGTATTCTGTATGATTTATTTCACCATCCTGGTATTTCTTCCGTTGAACAATTATTTCTTCGTGAGATATCTTTAATTTATTGATACGAGGACAGTTCATAAATAAATATGTTTCGCTTTGTAATTTTAATAATACATCAATTACTATATGAACGGAACAATGAGCCACATAAAATTGCTCTTTTAAATGTCGATGATATGATTCAGCTGCATTTGTAGTTCATATAACTTCATTATCCGGAATTTCAGTCCAAATTAATATCTGTTATTTAACCGAGGCTTACAGGTACCAACGATTTTGGCGCTTTCGTACGATACGACTTTTTTTTTTCTTATCTAATTTTGGCACTTATGTATTTCACTGCACTAACTGTACCGCCGAACGTTCGTTTTCAGTTTTAAAAAGAATGAAGAATTATTTACGATCAACTATGTTACAAGAAAGATTAAATTTCTTGGTTATATCAACTATAGAGAGTGACTTAACGTCATCATTAGATTATGAAAACATTATTGATGACTTCTCCAGAATGAAACATAGAAAAAACCTATTTAAACTTTAAAATCATTAAAATAATTTATAAAATTATTTGTATTAATTAAATGTTTTTCTTATATACATGTTTACTCAATAAAAACTAACGTATGATAATACATTGGGGCTCAATAGACATAAAAATGAATTACTAGCCACACTACAAGACAAAAGAATTGACGTTGCACTTATTTCTGAAACCCACTTCACCAACACTTCCATTCTTAAATTACCTGGCTATAAATGCTTTCACACCTGCCACCCTGACAACACAGCCCACGCTGGAGCAGCAATAATTGTCAGATCCACACTCCAATTCTACCCTTTACATAATTACCAAACACCACATATATAAGCTTGTACCATATCTTTAACACTGAATCATCAACCTATTACAATATCAGCAACTTATTGTCCACCACGTCACAATATAACATCAAATCAATTTAACGACTATTTTAATTATCTCGGATCAAAATTTATAATAGGAGGAGACATAAATGCTAAGCATATTCAATGGGGATGCCATACAAACAACCCCCGTGGCAACCTCCTACACCGCATCATAACACTCCAGCAATATAAAATACTCTCACCATCTTCTCCTACGTACTGGCCCAATTCACCCAGAAAAAGACCTGACATACTCGATATTTACATAACGAAAATCTCAAATAGTCTTAACTGTCATATAACAAACTTAAATGAACCCTGCTCAGACCACTCCCCCGTTCTGCTGTCAATTGACACATTACCACCTATTAAACCTCTCCCTCCGTCCCTCACGAATGGCCATATGAATTGGGAACACTTTCAACTTACTATAGATAAACAAATAAATCTAAAAACTCGTCTTAAATCTCCCTCTGATATTGATGATGCAATTAACTCGTTTACCACTTCCATCCAAACAGCTGCCTGGTCTTCGTCTACTCCAATACCACCAAAATCCACAAATCAAAACCTCCCTACCTACGTTA
Organism: Sipha flava; assembly: GCF_003268045.1. Classification (NCBI taxonomy): domain Eukaryota; kingdom Metazoa; phylum Arthropoda; class Insecta; order Hemiptera; family Aphididae; genus Sipha; species Sipha flava. The sequence goes on along the minus strand of NW_020273586.1, from coordinate 56,145 downwards.
GACATCTAATTGCTATCAAGCGTCGCGCCAGAGCTATCTGGCAAAAAACCCAGTATCCCTCTGACAAACGCCACTATAATAATCTTACACAAAAACTAAAACGCACCCTCTCCGAAATTCGAATAGAGAGTTTTAATAGACATCTCTCCTCAATCACCACAAAAGACAACTCGATATGGAAAGCTACAAAAAATATATTAAGAACTCCACAACAAATCTATGTTCTTAAAAATCCAGACGGTACCTGGACAACAAGCGATGAAGAGAAGGCAGACATTTTCCGCGAACACCTCTCATCGACTTTTAAACCACACTACTCACTACTTAGTCCCATCAAAGTTGATGAAATAAACACATCCCTTGACTCTCCTTTGCCTATGAAAATGCCACCCAAACATATATCTCCTCACGAAGTTGCATACCAAATTAAAAAATCACAGAAACACAAATCGCCCGGATACGAATTAATCACATCTGAAGTTGCAGTTCATCTCCCAAAAAAGGCGTTACTGTTCCTCACTTTTATTTACAATTCTATGATAAGGCTCACCTACTTTCCTTTATTCTGGAAATTTTCTATAATAATAATGATCCATAAGCCAGGCAAACCAGCAGAAATGCCTCAATCGTATAGACCAATCAGCCTCTTACCCTACTTTTCAAAAATTTTCGAAAAACTGATTCTTAAACGTCTTCTACCAATCATAGAAAAAAACCTCCCCAATATTCAATTTGGGTTCAGGCATAATCACTCCACAATACATCAGATCCACCGACTTGTAGATATGATATCTCTTGAAAAAAAGCTCATATGCACAGGAGTGTTCCTGGACGTCGAACAGGCATTTGATCGCGTCTGGCACCAAGGGCTCCTCCACAAAATTAAAGCATTTTTCCCTCCTTACTTGTATCTACTTATTAAATCATATCTCAGCGATCGCCACTTCTCTGTGCGTTCAGGAACAATTCTTTCAAATATTTCTAAAATAGAAGCTGGTGTCCCGCAAGGTGCAGTTATTGCTCCACTCCTTTTTAACATCTACACTGCGGATCAACCCACTACTCAAAACACAATAGTAGCCGACTTTGCAGACGACAAAGCGCTACTTGCATGCCACTCTGACCCAGACATAGCTGCCTCCTATATGCAAACCCATCTTGACCTACTAGCCTCATGGTACACAGTATGGGGCCTAAAACTAAACCAAACAAAATCGCTCCACTCTACCTTTACACTACGCCCCAGAGACTGTCCACAACTTTTCCTCAATAATCAACCTCTACCCTACTCTCAAAACGTTAAATATCTTGGACTAACCCTAGACCGCCGGCTCACATGGACTCCTCATATACGCTCCAAACGTTTAACGCTAAATGATCGTAGTCGCCAACTAAGACACCTACTGACCTCCAAACATATTAATCTGAATAACAAACTTCTCTTATACAAAATGCTACTTAAACCAATTTGGGTCTATGGTATACAGCTTTGGGGATCAGCAAAACCTACTAACATCAATAGAATACAAACCTATCAATCCAAAACTCTAAGACAAATCACTAAAGCACCATTCTACGTTTCCAATCACACACTTCATCACGACCTCTCCATACCCCTTGTTGTAGACGTGGCAAAAATACACTACAAAAGATTCCATAACCGTCTTTTAAATCATAGAAACCCACTCATGCACGATATCTCTTCCTTGACTATCCCTGGAAATCCTCCCAAACGGCTAAAGCGCAAGTGGTGTAGAAACCTACTGAATAACTAAATTTTAAAACTCATGTTTTTTTTTTTTTTTGCTAATGTAGTACCTCCACTGGGAGGCTTCTACGCTCTGTTATATTTACCTCGTTATAATTTAATTTTTTTTTTCTTCTTACTTCCTCAATTGTTCTTATTGTTCTTTTTTGTAACAGATTGAATAAAACATTTAATAAACAAAAAAAAAAAAAAAATGATAATACATTGAATCCGTATTTTTTTTTAATTAACTTAAATGAAAAAAAATTGCATATCAGATATTGAGAGAAAAGTTTTATTTAAGGATATTGAACGTAGAAGTTATTTTTTCTAGATAGGAGTGACTAATTTAATTTTGCATAGGAAAGGAAAATTGTTAAATCCGCCCCTGAGTTGATCAGAGACACGAAAGACTATTGATAAAATGTAATTCGATTCAGTTTATATGATTAATTTACAGAATATTGACCTTGTAAAATATTGCCACTTGGGATAATCAACCCCTCTGTTCTCCCTCTAAATGCATCACTGGGTATTGATCATTTAATCAATAATTATGCTACACTAACACATTACGATTACAGTAAAATTGATTTGTTAATATGATATTAAATGATTAATGATTTTTGTTTCAAAAATAATTAAAATAATGAACGTACCGGTATACTAAAAAATAATTTATTCCACGCTTCTATCATACATGTAATGATAATTATTACTCTATGTCTTTGCGTTAAATTAAAAAAAAACACATTTAATGTAATAACACCAAAGATTAATTACTGTACTTATATATTATAATTATAAATTTATAATCTTATCGGTTATTCTAAATAATACCTAGTAAGCATACATTTTTTATATATACCAATATATATATATATATATATATATATATATATTATATATATTATACAAATAAATGATACATAACAATTTACCCAAATACCCAGTTGTTCTAAAATAAATATAGAAAAAACCAATTTCTGATGTTTTTAGACGTGTTTTTTAACGCTATATAGAACATTCGTTTCTTAAATTTGAAATTTTGAGATATGTCTTAATATAAATAGAGATACTTCCTAAGATATAATGATAGTAAAAAAATGTATAGGTACAATATAGTAGGGCTTAAAATAGTGAGTTCCCTGACACTAAACTTTGAAAATCAAAGTGTGTACTCAGTATTATAAACGTACACATATATAATGTTTTATATTGTATTTTAGTTTATTGTTCGAAATAATATGAAATTCAATTCGAATGTATAAACAATATTTAAGCTATAAAAAAGCTGTTGAACTATTTGACGATTGGAAAAATGTTTTATCTTTAATTCCAACTATTGTTACATATAGAGCTATGGAGAATTTTAATGTTGTAAAAAAAATTGTATAGTTTATTTTTGAACAAAAACGAAATGAAATGTTTAATATTATTGATTCGTTTATCAAAATTTGGTGTACAGTTCATAAAAGTGCATAAGATCATAGGCGTGCGCACGGGGGTGGCCGGGTGGGTCTCACTTGCGGACTCTGGCTTTTTCTTTAATAAATGTATATCTATACTATACAAGATAGCGAACATTTTTACATTTTACATGAATAAAGTAAAGCCAGTTTTAATCTTATAGTATAGAATAGGGGTCTCGTTTTTGTACATGAATATGAATGTACGTGTCCACGTATACCGTGATCACGTGAATGAAACAAAATAAATCACGTATGGTTAATACACGTGAATTAACCAAAGCTTAATCACGTGAACACGTATCGGAATCATATTCACGAAAAAACGTGAATTAGTATATTCACGTGAACAGGCATTTATCGAAAACTTGATTGTAAAAGAAAATAGTCATTTATAGAACAAAAAGATTTTGTTAACTTTGTTAATAATGCCTACATGGTGGTCATATATTGCATTACAAAAACCGATTTTAGGTACTGTTTATTTAGTTGTATTTTATTTGAAAATGTATTTATAATTTTACTGATTAACTTCGCGCTTATTTATCTTTATTGAACTTATTGAACTCGTAGTGCCCGTTGCGTGTGTCTTATCTGGTAGTCGGATAGGTAGTGACTATATCGATATCTTGATGATAATATGATATTAAACACTTTAGTGTACGACGCTTTTAGTTTGCGTGCAATCATTAAGTGATCGTATTCATTAAAAAATTTAAGTTTTCTCGTAAAATGGTGAAAAGAAAAAGTTGGGTATGGGATTATATAAAATCATGTATTCACGTAATTATCCAATTCACGGATTCACGTAAATATAATAATTCACAGATTCACGTGAATATAATAATTCACAAATTCACGTGAATAAAATAATTCACGAATTCACGTGAATAAAATTATAAATACACGTGAAATTTTAAGCAACGGGTTATAAAAATTGAACCTTTATTTCACGTGAACACGTGAAAACGTATGCACGTGAAATAAGGAGCTCTAGTATAGAATTGATATATGTGAATAAATGTAATAAAGTTATTAGTTATTAATCAGAACTTGCATATAATATAAAAATTAAAGATGTAATTGACACATTCAAAAACCTTACTCCCGTAGACAGAAGGATGTAGTTGTAAATAGTATAATAATATGTAAATAAGGATTTCTTAGATATAAATTGTGTAAGTTTAAATAGTATTAATTTTTATATTTGAATTAAATAAATAATTTATAAAATTTAAAATATTTAATTATACTAGTAGCCTTTAGTACAAGAATCTTTGGTGCACTTTTTTTAAGGGGCTCCCTGCGGACCAAGTCTGCGCACACCTATGCATAAGATTAAGAAAAAAAAACTTCTGAAATAGGTGCATTAGGTAAATAAACTTATTCAAATGTGCTCTTCAATTGCCTCCTACTTTCACCAATTAGGAATTAGAACTAAAAAGTAAAAAAAAATAGTTCTAAATAAAAAAAAAACTATGTATACACTTCCAAAGTAATTTAACAGATGGATAGTTTACTTATAATTTATTAATGAACATATTAAGATTTTGAAAAATCTGAATTGAGAGCTTTACTTTCGAAAAAAAAAAAAAAAAAACTAGAAAATGATTGTAAAACAAAGTTTGAAGATTTTTTTAAAACCTAACTAATCTCAACAAATTAAAACTATGATGTTTTTTTTTGTTGATTAGGTTATTTGTATTCACGATTTCAAAAACAAATACAATCAAATGATGTTCTTTTATACAATATAACTAAAAGAAGAAATGTATTAATAAAAGCTATTGAAAACTTATAAGAGTCTCCATTACTTTGAGTATAGGAAATTATATCAAAAAATTAAATTGAAAAAATACATATTGAATCAGAAAATTATAATTTAAAAATTATGCCAAAAGGTATTTAGTTATTTGAAAAAATAAATAAATAAAGAAAAATCTCTAAGAAATTATCATCACTTATTTGTTTCTAACATTGGCTTTTTTTTCTGCTGTGCAAAATGATAAATTGGAGAATAATAAAATATTTTTAGTTGACCAATTTAATGCTGAAGAATAGATAGCATTTAGAGGAACATATAAGCAATGAAATACTAATACAAATTTTGCTAAAAATGGAGCTGTCTGGTTATTGTACAGAGCCTTTAAATTTTACAACAGCTTACATAAAAAGGCTGGAGCAAATAACAAAAAAAAAAAAAATTATGTAAAAGAAAATTGTTGACATATTGATTTTCTAATAAGTGTACAATATAAGGACGATTACAGGAAAACATTTCGAGAGGTTTTGTAAAAATATAAAAAAAAATAAGCTGTATTACTCATTATATAATATAATATAATATGTATGTATTTTATTTGTTATTCCTATAAATTTGAAATACCTATTAAATGTGTAGGTTAGGTAATTTTTTTATAACATTTTATTTTGATATTTCAGGTGAAAAAGAGTGTACCCATAATTTCTCCTATGTTCGTGCCTGGTACAAAACATCTAAAAATAAAATAGTTTGGATTTAACCCAAGTAGTTAAAATACATTTTTTTTTAGGAGAGTACCTCAGTGGGTGAATGTATACCTATTACATTTTCCCAAATATGAAAAATAAAATAGTGGCAGTATGTTTAATAATTATGAAAATGTCAATAATCTAATAATTTAAAGTACCTAAAAATTTGCCCATTTTATTTTTTAAATTAAAATTCTAAAAAATTTGTAAGCACTATAAGAAAAAAAAAATTAATAATAAAATACAATTATAATTTTCAACTAAATTATCTAGATGACCAATAGAAAAATGTATAACTTAGTTATATGGATAAATTACAATTTTCTAGTACTTGGTTGAGAGAAAGGAAATATTTAAATTAACTTTATTTTAAAAGTACTTAGTAATAATTATAAAACCACAAATACAAAAAGCTATAGGGGATTCACTCAATACATACCCAGTTTGTTCCTTGTGTTCATTACTGGATTTAATTGTATGTAATATTTATGAAAATAAAGAAAATGATCCTAACATAAATACAAAAAAAGGTAACAGCATGTCTTCAATATAATAAAAATAATAATATTTTATTTTGAAATAAAAAATGTATAAAATAAAAAGAATAAAATATATAAAATAATTCACTAATAGAAAATAAAAATAGGAATATACTTCAATTTAAATTTTAAGAATATTTAGATAAACAAAGTAAAATAAATTTAAATACTATTAAACAATTAATTATTTGCTTCTTAAAATTTTATATGTACAATTCATAATCATTCGAGTTTCATCATTACATAATGACAAGTCACATTTCTCAAAATACTTATCTATACCCCAATGGCGTAATTCTAAACATGCTTTTTGATTATTGCAAGCAATTGACCACATGGATAAGCTAATATCTTTATAGTTTTGGTTCGAGAGATTTCCTTCTTCTAACATTGATTTAATTCCATTTAAAAATACATCTGTAAAGAATAATATGTATTTTAAATATAATTATTTATAAATATAACACATAATGAAAAAAAAAATTACCTGATGATAAGAAAGTAACACGATTTTGTACATTAAAACACAAGTTTCTCAAAATAGCTAAAGAATCATTTTTAAAATTTGATTTGAGGAGATCTACTAAAATGTCCAAAACATAATTAACCTGGTAATTAAAAAGAAAAGCAATAAAAAATAAAGTAAGTAAATAAACAAAATTTAAAAAAATTGTAAAGTAATTTATTTATGAAGATATTTGTTTTTACTTTTAGGAGATGTATTTGTCCTTCGTCGTAACTTGTGAAGATTAATAAAAAATTTAAACATTCTTGTTCAATTTTATTAGAGCGTTTTTTATCTTTAAGATTAGGTACTGATATAATATGAGATAATAATTTGCTCTACAAATAAATAAAAAAAAAAAAAAAAATGCAATGCTTAATAACAAATAAATTATAATAAATCAAAATTTTATATACTTTTGTAATGATTGCGCGGCATTCTTGAGATTGACAGCAATTACTTATTAAGAGTAACATAATACTTAATATTTCTGTATGCAAAGTAAAATAGCTAAATAATGAAATAATATCATGAAATAACGAGTATGAAGTAATTTTTGTTTTAGGGTCTACTCCAAGTGTGCTACTAGTCATGGTCATTGCACTGCATGCTAAATATAAGAATTACAATTTTAAAATAATCACATTTAGTTATGTTATTGCAATGTACTTATAATATATTTTAAAATATATAGTTTAAATTATTTAATTCCATTTATTCTAGATTATTATGTTTAATATCTAAATTACTTTGTTAATGTTAATAAACACGGATTTAAAATGTAAAATATAAATAAAGTAAAGAAAAAATTATGGTAGCCAAAATAATACTTACCAGATGGACAGTTTGATGTAAGTGATACAAGCATTTGCATTGTATTAATTAATATATCTGATTTAGGATTAGAAATAACAATAGACCAGAGTTTATGAATTACATCTGGCAATTCTGAGGACGCATCTTCTCTTGCTTGAACACATCCATGAAATATATTACAAAAAAATCCCACAATTTCCAAATAGTGATTTAGTAATGTTTTCTAAAATATTAAATGATAATAATTTAAAACGTTAGCAATATTTGTATTAAAAACAAATTTTAAGACTTATATGAATAAGTATACATACAGATTTTTGGCTTGATTGTTTAGTTATTTGAAGCAACATCATTTTTAATTTTGAAGTTATAAAATATAACAAATTTTCTTTTTTTGCTGTTTCATATGTAAAAGGATGCTCAAGCAATACATTTGATAATGCAATTAATAACATTGTTCGTTTTTTTTTAATATGCCAATCCGAAATTAATGTTTCAATTAAAACTTTACACACACAAAGAGCAGATTCTAAATTAAACATCAATATTAATATAATAATAACAAAAAATTTAATTATAAACATTAAAAATATCTAATCTTTTGAATATAATTTTCAGTATATAAAAAGGATGATTCATAGGTGGAAATTTGGTTGAATTTTTTTTTTTTTGGGGGGGGGAGGCTATAATAATTCAATGTAAAATAACCCGCAAGGGCTTCGCCCCCACACCTCCTTCCTGTACACAATTAAAACTTATTACCTACCATTAAAAATATAGATACCTATGTTTAAATTGTATTAAAAAGACACTAAATAACGTATATTTAAAAATAATTAATATTTTATTTTAATGACTATTAAATATTAAATTAATTTATTATTATTATTTAATTATTTAATAACTATTAGTATTAGCAAAGATACTAAAAATATCATCGCTTTTTATATTTTTCGATATATCTTTTTCAATATATAGTATTGAAAGATTGTTGAACCTATCTTGAACCAACAATGTCCTCAACCAAGTTTTTATTTTTTTCATTGCACTGAAACTTCTTTCGCAAGTAGCCTAACTATGTAATAAGTATTTTTAATGCTATTGTAAATAGTTTTTTATTATTTCTTATTTAACGATTTAAAAAAAAAATGAACAAATAGTTAAAAATAAATTAAAAAAAACGAATAAAATTTCTAACAAAGTTTCAATTTTGAGGGGGCTATTAAAAAATTTGGGGGGTCTAAGCCACCCTGATATCCGCCTATGGGATGATTCTTAATTTGAATAATTAAAAAAAATAATCTAAAAATAGTGTACATATTGTGTACATATTGTTGATACTATTTATTGTATTGATGGGAATAATTGAAAAAAAAAAATTGAACGATTAGTAGTCGAAAATAAAATAATCAAATGATTAGTAAACGAAATAAAAATAATCGAATAATTCATGATTTAACTAGTTGAACTGGTTATATAAATAATCAAATGATTATTTATAAGCGTGAAAGTGAAATGCATTTTCAATCTAAATATTTATACGTATTAAACCGATTAGTGTGATCATCACCGATACCAGGAATTAAACCAATGATTAAAAATAATAATATAATACGGACAAACCAGTACACAATAGGAAATGAGTATAACATGCAATTTTTTCGAATAATTAAATTAATTTGCTATTGATAAATATGTCTGGTATCATTATTTGGATTATTAAAATCATTCGATTATTCCCATCACTAATTTATTGTATTTTATTTAATTAATTTAAATTCCAAACATTTAAACTTGAAACTATATAGAGTGAAAATTTTTCACAGTATAACAGGATCAATCTAAATGTTAATTTAAGATAGGTTTTTGTATTATCTAGGATTTTATTATACATGTATTACTGTAAATACATTTCAAACATTTTCAAGAAAATTTAATTGATTTTTTTAATTTTAAATCTAATATGAAAATAGATTTTTTTATAATCTTCTTCTGGAAAAAGAGATTTATCAGTAAAAATTAATATAATATCAATAATTAACTTACGTTTAGAAAATAGTGAACATAATGCAGCAACAACATTTAATGCATCTATACTAAGATCATTATTTATGGAAGTTATACTTTTTAATAATGCAGATATTAAATAATTTGTTACAATAAAAGTCTGATTATTTGTATACTGTATGATTGTGGTTGTTAGTTTAAACAATGATCGCCATACCATTATTGTACAATGATCTAAAATACAATGTTAATATTTAAATTATAAACAATTAGCGAACAAGATAAATTATAACTTATGATGTATTCTTTTTACCTAATTTGATATCAATTCTTTCATAAATTATGTTTAAAGAGGTTAATACATTTTCAAAACTATAATTGCTATAAGGAATAAATAATGTAAGAATTGAACAAATGCGACCACACATTTCCATGATATTGGGTTCTTCAATGCATACAGGGGTTAATTTTTTTTTTAAACATCTGAAATACAATAATCAATTTAATTAATATACAATTAAAAATATTGTAAAATTCGTCATGAAATATTTAGTTATATAATCAATATTTAATAATAGTATATTTATACTACTTTTCAAAAATTATATAAGCCATAACATAACAAGATGAAAGAAAATTTTAAATACTGATAAACAGATTTAACAAATAGGTTTTGATAAAAAACACTCCAGAACAAATTAAGTTGGAATAGAATAATACAAAACAGTAAAGAATTAAAACATAAATTATAATGATAATTAATACATTCATTTTTACCTTTAATTTATTTTATATAAAAGCGAAATGTAAAATTATATAGTTACTTTTTTTTTTTTATATTTAGCAGAATACTATTTACAAAAAAGAAAACATTAACTTAGTACCAAAGAATTATTAAAAATTAAATACATACATAATTAGTGAATGTAAAAATTGACTATTTTGATCAAATTTTTGTAGATCTATTCCGGTTAATGTAATCATATTAAAAAGCATACAGCATATATTTGCAACAAGTTTTGGAGATGTTGAAAATTTACTTTTTTCTATAAAAAAAAACATATGTTCACTACTATATAAATTTAATAAAATATATTAAAATGTTACCAAATTTGTTAAAATCATCATATGAACACAAATTAATAAAGTAAATAAAAGTGTTAAAATCCAGTTTATTAATATATTTATGGCATGCATCCTGGAAAAAAGTAGTATGTAACTATTAAATAAGTATGTTAATTAATTAAATATATTTTAAATATTACTTTGAACTTGGGATTACAAAAAACATTTGAGCAAAATATAGTTGCCTGTTCAGCAACAATACAATTTTCCAAACAATGAATTTCACAAAAATAGCTAAAAAAACAAATTTTAATTAATTAATAAAATGTTTCAATAAGTATTTGGTTTGTTGGTATATATTTTTTAACATAAAAAAACATTACTTTAATGCAAGATTAATTAAATTATGTGATACTGAAATATCAATAACAGCCAAACCCGCTGAAAATTGGAAGATTAAAGCACGCACTAATGGATCAGTACTGTGTATCATTGACCATGTCCATGTTTCCCAATCATATAAACACCAAACCTCATAAATCTAGTAAATTAGAATAATAATAAAAATTATTGTAAATACAAGAATATGAAAAAAAAATTTGTTTATTATACATTTGGTACTAAAATTGTATGGTGAAGAATGTGGTTCAAAATAATTAAATAACTTCTTTGCACATTTTTTTCATTATAACTATTCATCAAAATTGTTTTTAATGGAATAAGTTGAGATAAAAACAATTTTACAAGATCTATATCTATATTTTTCTGATTTTCTGTTAATAAAGTTAAACACTTCAAGTTAACTTGTAATAAAACTGAAAATATATATATAAAATAAAAGCAATTGCACAATAACATAAATCATAAATTTATTTATTAAATATACACATCATTAATATAATAACTATACAACATTTATGAGGAAGTTACACCAACATTTCTTCAATTACAACTCACTATCTCACGCAACTTAGAATAAAAAATTGTAATGCCTTTGAATTATCTTTTTTATTTAAAAATGATGAAATACAAAATTATAAGTAAAAATGATAAGTTTAATATGACATAGTTATAAGCCACATATATGAATTATTTATGAATAGTAATGAAATGGTTAACATTTAAAATAATTAAATGCAATCAAAATTGCAATAATTAAATTTGCTTATTGAGTCAAAAATTATGGTTTGAAAAATTTACAAGGAAAAAATTACCAATTTAATTTTATGATTAATTGTAAAAATTGCATTGTAAAAAATTGCATTGTAAAATATTATTTTTATTGGATATAAAAAAATGTTGATGCATAGTTATTATGTCATAACATGATTTACTAGATATTAATATAAATTAAATTGTTAGTAATGCATATTCTTGTACCAAATTCATTTTTCATAGATGGTAATTGATTAAATAACAACTTTGTTAAATCTAATGTGCAAAAATGACTGTAGTTTTTTAAACAAAGCCAATAAACTTCATAAAGCTCAACAAAAAATTGATTGCACTGAAAATAAAAAAAAATTTAAATTTAAAATTATAATGATTACAAGAAATAATTACTCATTTTATACAGACCAACTGGTTTGAAATGTCATCATTATTAAAATTATCAGCCATATTATGATGCATAAATTTTGATTTCATTAATAAATCAGGAACCCAATGAAATTTACTAATTAATACTCCTAAAAATATCATCAATATGATGCAAATTAGTATTAACAGTGTTATAAATCACTAAAAATAATAGACACATTTTATGGAATATATCAACTAATAATGTAACAAAAATATAAAGGAAGTTCTTTGACTTAATAAGAACTAAATGTAGTTCATTTTTTTTTTTAAGAAAAAAATTAAGAATTCTACTACATAATATTTTAGTTTTTAAGTGAATATACATACTTTTTTGTAAAACAAAATGCAATAACTTCATGACAACAATTAATGTTTGTAAATCACTTAACATAATTGGAGGCAATACCAAAAATTTTCGCAATGCATTTTCTAATAATTCTTCATCGACATCGAATTTCTTAATATGTACACTTAATTCTAAGTACCTAAAAATTATTATTTGTAAAATATGAATGAATTAATCAATATAATTAAGATGTATTTTAAATAAAAATATGTGCACTTGTTTAATGAAATAACTATTTAAATAATTGTTACCTAGTCTTTCCAAAAAGACTTAAATCCTAGAATTTAAAATATATGGTTTAACCTTAACTCACTAAAGAATTATCCTAAAATAAATTTCTTCAAAATATTTAATATTTGATAATGCACTTTAAATATATATATGTAAGAGCTAATAGATAGAAAAATAATATGTATACTAAAAAAAATTTTGATTTGTTTATTATTTAGATATCACTTAATATTTCACAAAGATTAAATTGTTGTATGACATTGTTTCACTTACATTAAATTTAGTATACTTCAATTATTAACATGTATAATTATAAAAAAAGAACTTGACTATTATACTTTATAAAAATAAAATATAATCAAATTAAGATTATTCTAAGTTCCTACTACCTATTTCCATTAATAACATGAGCTTTAGGAAAATCTAAAAAGTCAATTTAGATGTTTTGAAATAAAAAAACTTAACAATAATTTTTTATAACAAATATAATAAATTTATTCCATATAAAAAAATCACAATATTTTAAACCAATTACATAAAGTAAAAGCTTGAATTTTTTATAATAATGGCATTACACTTTAATTATTAGTGAAATTTGGTTTTCTCTTTTCAACGAATGCTGCCATTCCTTCCTTTCGATCGTCAGTTGCAAAAGTGCCATAGAATAATTTTTTCTCAAATTTTAAACCCTGGCTTAAAGTTGATTCATATGCATGATTTACAGATTCTTTGCATAAAGCAACAATTAATGGTGAATGTTCACTAATTTTTTCTGCTAATTTAATAGCCTCTTCAACTAATTTTTCAGGTGGAAATACCTTACTAACTAATCCTCTCATTAAGGCTTCTTGAGCAGTGATTTGATTACCAGACAAACATACTTCCATTGCAAAGCTTTTACCACAAGAACGAATCATGCGTTGAGTACCACCAGCTCCAGGTATGGTACCAATTATTATTTCAGGTTGTCCAAATTTAGCTTTTTCTCCTGCATAAATTATATCACACATCATTGCTAGTTCACAACCTCCCCCTAGAGCAAAACCATTCACAGCAGCAATAATTGGTTTCTTGCATTTGCTCAAATTGTCCCATTGCTGTAGTAAACCAGTTTTTAAGTTTGATGAATAAGTCTGGTTAAGCATTTCTTTGATATCAGCACCAGCAGCAAATGCGCGTTCACTACCTGTTACAATTATAGCTCCAACTTTATCATCTGCATCATAAGCAGACACCGCTTCAGTGAGTTCAGTGACCAAACCATCACACAAAGCATTTAAAGCTTTGGGGCGATTAAGTTGAACTAGACCAATATTATTTTTCTCACCAACTTTTTTAGTAATTATATATTCAAGGTTACTCGTTGACATTTTCATTGAAGAAATAGGTGTTAATATTTTAGTTAAAGAAAACACCAATTTTGTTTTAGACATCGATGATTTTAGAAAAACTGCCATTTTTAAAAATATATAATGTAAGTTTTATAACGTTAAATAATCATAAAAATCTTTGAATATTTAAAAAAAATAACTTGTAATTACTTTCTAAAAACAGAATATTAAAAACAGAGAGTAATGATCACATATAAAATCAAACACTGGAAATCACTTAATGAATATTAATCTTAAGTTTTCAAAGTCATACGGACTTCAAACTTCGACTTTGACCATCTACTAGAGATAAGGAATGATATGTAAAAAACGAAATTTGTATGATGAGGTAACAATTGATAATAATTAAACAACCACATGTTAGTTTAGTAATAAATAAAGGTTATATCATTGATTATAAATATAATATTTATAACCAATGGTTATATGTTAAGTTATGTAACAAACACAGTGTAGGTAAAGTACAATGTTTATAACAGTTTAACTTGTTACTGTGATGAGATAAATAATAATTTAATGGGTAAATACTGTGAACAATAATAATTAATTAGGTAATTAGGCATGCCGATTATACAATCTGGTTTGAACTATGTAATAGATTATTTCGACTATTCGATTATATGGGTTAAATTTAGTAATATGTTGATGGATATTATAATTTTTAGTCTCATCACATATAAATAATTTAAAATATTTACAAGTTATTGTTTTATATTGAACCATAGAAAATATGAATTTTGAATGTGAAATTTATATAAATGGTCAAAAACTATATTGAAATTGTATACTTTTTTCTACAATTTAGAAGAAAATTATTATTCAGTTAATTAATAATATTTTATTATAATGTTTAATGGGGATAGAATTTAAGACATATCTGAAAAATCAGAAAAATAAAAGTGAAACCTTTACATATTATAAAATACTCAAAATCCTAAGACAATGACAATCAAAAATAATTAATTTTTATAAGTATAAATCAAATAGGTATTTAAAATGTTATGAATAAATTATCACTGTATAAATTTGCATTCTTAAATCTTAATTATACTAAGGACAATAAAATAAAATATTTAAATTATATGAAAAACTATACGAATATAACTTTATTATAATATACTGTTTTAAATAATAGATAAAGTAAAAGTTTAAATATTTATTACTACATTAGCCATAAAAATTAATTTAAATATTACCTTTTCAAATCACCAAGAATAAATAATGCAACTGGATGCGAATTTGCTGCAATTAAGTCAATCAAATACTTTTTGACAGACCATTTAATACAAGCTTTTCTAAAATTATAGAAGACTTCATGAAATAATGAGCTCTGTGTACTTGTGTCAAGACCATTTTCCAAAAACAATTCAGTATTATCGAATTGCTTCAAATTCCATGTTAATATTAAAACATCCATACAACTTTTGCTCTCTTTAATTTCTAAAATATAAGAGTAGGTAGGTATAAAAATATATTATTATAGATGAAACTATTAATTATTTTTATTTTTTACTTGAAAATAATGATACATCAGTGTAATTATTATTTGAATTCCAGTACTTGTCAATTTGAATTGGAATATATATTTTACAAACAACTAATGAGGGCATTTTATTAAATTTAGTTAAATATTGGTTAAAAATACAGAAAAACAAAATTTGTAAAATATATTGTTTTACAAGTGGAATGTCATAAAAATCTGATAACACTGCAATATAAACATAATAGTTTATTATAATTCAATAAAAATAACTATAAGTATATTTATTTTATATACCTGAGATTAATTGTAGTTGGATATCAAAATTATTTGCTAGTAAATCATTTTCATTTGATGTGAATTTTTTTTTTTTTGTGAAACATAAAATTAATTTTAATAAAGCAATTAATAAACCCCGTTCATTTACAAATAACTGTAAAAATAATAAACAATATAAATCAAAAACTTAAAAAATACTATTTATAAAAAACAAAAATGTACTTTTGTTGATTTAAGTAAATTTAGTATAATATTAATCCCTCTATTATGTATAAAATGTTGTTGAAGATGATTATATTCAAGCATTACAGATACTTTATACAAAGCACATTTAATGATTTGATGACTTGAATTATTCTCGATTAAATCAATCATATCATCTAAATCATTTGTCTAAAAGCACACAAAATCATTAAGATTACAGTATTAAAAAGATAATAAAATACATACACTATATTCTCCAATGGGTTCTTCTAATTTTTCACTCAAATCATCAAATTCAATTACAAAAATGTCATTAGGAAGATCAATACTTTTATTTAGCATTGTTTGTAAAAACCATGTTAATCTATTATTTGCTTCAATTCGACATTTCTTGTCTTTGCTCAACAACATTATGATTATAGAATGAAGTAACTAAAAAATAAATGTTAAGTTTACTAAATAATAAAAGAGAAAGTTTAAGATAACATTAGTACATTTCAAATAAAATCTAAATTAACATCTAGTACTTGATTTAATAAGTAACACAGATCAAAATTACCACAATAGGAAGTATGCAATTTAAATATACTTATAAATGAGAATGTATAAAAGTAGTCATAAAATTATCATAAATGTAGTCAAAGCATAAAACAAACCATTAGGTTTGAAATATTAAGCTCTTCTGCTTGATCAGGATGAAACAAATTAAAAATAATTTGACCAAAAGTGGATGTTTGATTAGCATAACAGTTTAAAACTGGCAAGACTGGAACTAAATTACTCAAAAATTTTTTCCATTGATCAATTTTTACAGTATTTTTGCAGTTCAATAATAATTCTATAACTTCTGATGCTAACTGACATATCTATATATAAAAATAATTAGTTTATTTAGATTAAAGAATATAAAAGCTTACACACCTGTTCATTAGAATTAGCACAGCCAGAACATACAATCTCATTTAATACTTTGGTACACAATAAATGTTCTAATAACCGACTAATTTTGTTTGATTGGGAGTGAAAATTATTCAATATGGATTTTACTGTTTTATTGAGTGCTGAATATGTATGAATTACAACATCTAATGATTTATAAGAAAGTAAATTTAACAAAATGTTACTGTATTCATTTCTATAAGGATCAGTTAAATTGCTGAAAAAATAATAACAATAATAAAAACAATTAGATTCTAAAGTATATTAGAATAATTCTAAAGTAAATAAGAAAATAAAAAAACTATATGTATGTAAAATTCAAGAAAATTATTGTGCCATTAAATACATAATGTACTAATAATAAAAATATCAATAAAAGAAAATTTATAATTTGACGCTTAATACTTACGCATATTTACATACATCTCCAATAAATTTATCAATTATATTAAACTTTTGATGAAACCATATAATAGGCATTGAGGTGTTAAGTAGATGTCCATATTGTTTTATATCTAAGTTACAAGAAAATAATAAAGTATAAACATTTTCAACCATTTTGATAATTTTTTTTTCTAATAGTTCTTCCTAAAACATAGCAAGTTTACATAAATCATATAAAATTTAATAAACTATATTTTTATATTAATTCTATGAAAACTATTAATTTTAGTTATTAATCACTTACATTAATAATTTTTATATAAAGTTGATGGTACAAATCGGGATACAGATGAATCCAGTATGGTTGTTTAAGTATATTTAAAATGACTTCTTTGAACTGTTCATTAGATATGCTATATGGTAATAATTTCTTAGCAATAATGAGAAACATCAGTGAAGATGAGGGTTCATTTCTAAATCACCAATTGTAAATATATTTAATGAAATATGATATTTGATAAAATTAATATTCTTAAAAATACTTACGGTAACGTATGTTTAATCATACAATTAGAAATTATTAATTCTAGGTAGAATGTAATATTACAACTACCAGCTATTGATGATAAAAGATGTATACTAGATATAAATAATGAAAAAGCTTCACTGCAATTATAGACAATATGTTTCATTAAGGTGGGCATCAATGAAGCACAAAATTTGGCAATACCCCAACGTGAAATTCCATTCTTAAGATACAAAATTAATCATACATTTATAAGTAAATAAAATTTATATGAGTTAATTATTATATAGAATAATATTACAAATTAAATATTAAATTAATATTCTATGAAAAATTAATAAAAATTTACATTGGTTGTAGTCTCACTATTAGTCCCTGTTGTTATTTGAGAGTTGGAACTAGAACTATTGTCAACAATTTCAACATTTTCCTAAAAAAAAAAAAAATTAATAAATTCAAAATTTACATTTATAATTTTTATATATTAAAGAATAAAAATAATAATAAAATAATTTATGCACAGAAGCATTTCGGACCGTGTTATCTGAGATTCAGTTAAAGTATTAATTTTAAGATTTTATAAAATTAATTGTTATAGTATGTAATTAAATTGGCAAATACTTAAAAGTATTATAAATTTATTTTTAAAATATAAGTATTAATATATATATAAAAGTTAAAATGAAATTAGGATGCATAGGTTTAAAAGATAATACCATCTGATTTTTTTATTGTAAAATAAATTATTAAAATATCATGGTTATAACCAGGGCTCGTAAATTCATGGATTTGCATATCAATCTTGTAAAGCTGTATTTAATGCAAGATGACATAGAAATCCATTTCAAGGTACTACAGTGAAATATGTGAAATCTTATTTGGCACATTTATGTATATTTCTATTTTAATAGGCATATTATACAACATTCTATTAGAATCTATCAAAAATCTAAATGGAAAATATATATGAAATTAAAAAAAGAAATTGTACTATCTTTTCTTTTCTTATCTTCTTAATACACGTACATTTAATGAATAATTTGTTTCAAAAGTTTCAGATTTATCATAAAATTAATTACTGACAAAGACATACATTATAGGCATTAAATTCAATAAAATAAACAACTTAATTTTTTATAAGAATTGTTTACGTTAAACTTAAAAACTTAATAATAAATAATTAAAAAAATATAATATGTCCATAAATAGATTTAAACCATTCTTCTTGAAGATGATTTTTTAAGATGACTAACTCTATCGATTCATATATTTTACATTTTTTAAGTAATTTTTCTCAGTTTGGGAGTTGGTGGAATATTTAATATAATTAATAGTTTTATCAAAATTAAAAAAACCTTTTATGTATAAGACAGTGTAGAATTTTTACTCATCGCTATGAATATAGTTCTATGGCTTAACTTTTATTTTTTATGAAAGGCAAAAGGGTTTATGTCACTTTTATTAACTATTAATAATCACTTTTTAAGAATATGAATGTGTGAATCATCAGACCAAGATACGCTACGTAATATTATTAATAGTAGATTACACCATAGACCTATTAACTAGTTTAGTTTATAGGTTCATGGATAATAATAATGAAAAATAAATATTTAATAAATAATAAAAATAAAAATTGAATATAAATAATTCAAGACTGTTGACAATAAATAATTATACATATTTATAAATATATAAATGAGAAGGGAGAGAAGTTGTATACTTACACATAAACCGGAAGTAAATTCAAAATGACGTTTTACTAATTTTTCAACAAAATAATTTAAACATTCCAAAATTAATTCAGTTTCTTTATTTTCATTCAGCCATTTAATTAATTTCTAGAAATAAATTTAAAAAATTACAATAAGTAATACATTTAAATAAATACTGATTTAAACATATAATTTTAACTACCTTAATAACCAATGGATGTTGTAAAAATATTTCAGTTTGAAACTCACATGAAAGTTTTTTTTTAAAAATATAACAAATTTCTGAAATACATGAATCATTTAATTCCAATTTATCTTCAAATAATAACCATCTTCCATCTTCACATAAGTCAATCACAGGAAAATACCAATCTGTAACATTATTTGTTTGGTCATAGGATATATCTGAATAATTAACCAAACTATAGGATATATCATCAGCAGCTACTGAATTAACTGCTAAATCACCATCACTGTATCTTTCCCTGAAAAGAAAAAAAAATATTTTTATTTTCAATTTCAATAAAAATTGGTAATACAATTGAAAATTTTTTTTTACATTGTCATTTTTAAACTGTATAAATCTGTTTCTTTTTATATTAAATGTTATATAATTATTTAGTAATATAATAATTAAAAAATGTAAACAAAAATAAACCGAGAATATCAAATTCGAAGTGAAACACAGTTTATCGATTATATCCATTAACACTTAAAAGGTAGTATGAACTATACATTTTTATTAAATATGAAGATAATTTGAAAATAATTGATTAATTTTACTTATTACACTATATTACGTAGTTCAATTTATTTTCAATTTAAAAAAAATTAACGAAATTTCTTATCAAAATCATCGTGTTGATAAGCTACAAATATTTCAAAGACGCTATAATACTGATATCTATGCTCTAAGTGTAAAGAAATGATAATGCCAATAGATAATTCGGATCAAGATAAGACTAAGTTTATTGTGAATACGGTCTTAAAAGATCTACAACCGTGTTGTGGTACATCGTTTATGAAAATCTATAATTATGAATTATTTTGTCAGAGTATCATAATCTGTTTTTATATTTTAATATAACAATTTCTAATAGTTTTCTTAGGTTTTATTAATTTTAATTTTTGAAAATGGCATTGCAAACTTTTTTTAAGTTTTCTCGTGGTTCAACCAACCAAATAACTGGGTGTAAGTTTAAAGAAATTAGTTTTATTTTATTAATATTTATATTTCGTTTATATTATAGGTACTGTACACTTCCCACTATTTAATGATATCCGAGGCCTTAAGTACTTCAAACCTCCGATAACATATGATCGTAACTAAACCATTTGTATAAGTTTTAGAATCAGAATCATATTGATAATCATATTTATTCCAATTTCAGACATTCAGATGCCTGAAAGACCTAAACTCCATTACATTGATAGGGTACCAAATTATTCTAATAGCAATATTAGACCTCCAAAAATGCATAAAATGTTGGGTTTAATGAGAGGGCCTGAATTAGTCCACAATAAACTTATTCATAAACAGTATGGTATCCAGGTAAAATCATATGGCAACTTATTAGTTATCTGAATATGCTTATACAATTTTAAATTCATAAGTAAATGAAAATGAATTGTATGAATTGTGTTGAATTCTAAAAGAAATAGTAAATTAGCTTAATAAAATAATTGTTTTAAGATTTAATATTGAATTTGATTTTTTTTTATTAGGCAACTGGGGGAGGCCAAATGAGATTTATACATTTTGAAATTATTCGTATGGGATTATTAAAAAAATTAGATTGGTCTAGAATGTTTGCTATTTGGAGAATTGATTCACCATGGCAAGCTGTCACTAAAAAGGTAAATTCAAATGAAATGTGTAGAAATATTTTTAAAATGTATATTTTACCAGGGTCAAGGACAGCGGATGGGTGGTGGAAAAGGTAGTATTGATCATTACATAACTCCCATAAGATCTGGCAGAATTATAATTGAAGTTGCAGGTCATTGTGAATACATAGAAGTATGAATTTTTAGTATATATTTATTTTGTAGATAATCATTTAAAATATCAATGAATTGACCATTATTAAATATTATTTGTGTATAATTTAAATTAAGTGCACAAAAATTAACTTAAGTAATTTGTTGTATTACAGGTAAAAGACATTTTAAGTAAAATTGCAGCTAAACTCCCATTTGAAGCTAAAGCTGTCAGCCAAGATATTTTGAATTTCGATGAAGCCAAAAAAAAATGGCAGGAAGAAAACAATAAAAACCCTTATACTATGGAATATTTAATTAAAAATAACATGGATGATTTACAACGAAAAATTAAAAGAATTGACCATTTCTTTTTTGGAAAATATGTATAAGATTCAACTTACGAGAAAATATAAATAAATGTATAGTTAATGTTTAAATATCTGATTGATTTGTATTGTATTAAACATTTTATTTTTTAAACCATTAAGGTTAAACTTAATTATGTAAGGAACTCCTGAAAATAATTTAACCGTATAACATAATGTTAAATTTAATTAAATATGTGTAGCAGTGGATAAAATAAAAATAAAAATTTAATTTTAAATCAATAATAGAATTACATTGGGAGTATGATTGTTCATAAACGTTATATCGTATATGGCCATAGGCACAATCATTAAAACAAACAGTTCAAATTACAGTTTATTTATGAAATTTATCACTAGAAACTAGTTTTATAATTATTTAAAACATATGTCAGAAAAATATCGTATGAAAAACCGTGTGTACAAAACAATCCTTTTAAATCGTAACAATAATGATTAATATGAATACGAGTTATACAATATTCTAAGCACAACGTGCGCATGTGCTCGCTATAATTATACGGTAAATTGTATTCATGGTTCCGTGTATGCGATCGGAATCGTTACATAATTAGCTCGCCGAGTTTGTGGTGTGTACAGCGAAATGATCGTAACAGATAGCAACCGAAGGACATGGACATTATACCGCCGGTCCGACGGACGACGACTGTGTGGAAGCGGCGGCTGCGGAACGATTGGATGATTTGGGTTCCGAGAACATCAGTACGTCGTAAACAACGTTCAAAGCGGCTGCGACGGCGAAAAACGCAAACACCCACCAGCCCAGGTACGCGTGCACGTACGGATAACTCTTGATGACCGAAAAGGCGACTACGTAGCTGAACGCGAGCGCGACGTGCTCGCCGGGCGTGTTCTTCACGGGCAAGTTGGGCACCAACGCGACGCTGCTGGACATGATGAACATTATCAATCCCATTAGCGGTATGAAACTCAACAGCTGCGAGCCCAGGCGGTTGAGGAACAGCCTGCGGCCCAGATTGTACGCGGCGATCACGAGACCGGCCACCATTATGCCGGTGGACGACAGTATGGTGGTGGATTCCCGATGGTCCATGGCGGTGGACACAAAACTGCCGATCACGAGGAACGCGGCCAGTACGATGGCTATGAAGTACGAGTTGAGCACGCGGATCCCCGAGTCGCCCACCAGCTCGGCGGCGTACGAGATGATCACCAGAGGGCCGGACAGCTGTTGCAATACCAGATGCAAACAGAGCGCCAGGAACGGCCGGTAAACGTCCGGTCGGTTGATGTGCCTGAAGAATGACGGGCTGGGAACGGCAGTGGCTGACGCACCGGCGGTGGCCACTTTCAACCTGAGCTTGGAGTACTCGGCGTCGCCGACCCTGCCCCGGGACTCCAGCCACGCAGGGCTCTCGGGAACGAACAGGCGGACCAACACAAACGAAGCGACGGTGGTCAGCGCTATTATGGTCGCGGTCTGCGAGTAACTGAGCAAGGAGCCGGCCAGGTAGACGCAAAGTACTCCTAGCGCCGTATACACGACGGGCCTGGCCGCGGACCGTGACGGGAAACACTCGGAGCTGTAGGTGGTGGCTGACACCGAAACGATGCCCACGTACATGCCGGTCAACGCACGGCCCGTCAGGAGATTGATGACGGACAGGCTGCTGATGGTCATCACCCAGCCAATGACGCAAATCACGTGACTCAGAAGAATGGTGCCCCGGGGGCCGAACGCGGTGATCAAGCTTTGCGAGACCAGGCAGCCCGCTGCGGCGCCCAGAAAGGCCAGACTAGCTGCGAACAGACATTACAAATACATGATGTGTATTCTACTAGTTAATTTAGACTAGAACCAATAACCGTCTTTAAGGGGATTGCAAGCCATGATTTTCTTTCTTTTTCTATCATCAAAACACGTGCAATATAGAAACTTAAACGTTTTCTATTTCCAACGTACCGATCGATCTAAGGATAAAGATTTTGAAAAATGATTTGAATTCGTCGTAAAGTCTTCTTTAGATCGACTTTCTTACATTTCTTAAATTTTGTACATAACATATCTAAAAATTAATTTTTGTTAATTTTTATGTTTCCAATTTATTTAATCCTATTTTGTGAAATTTTGGGAGATAAAATCAAAAAAAGTGGGAAAATCGATCTAAAGAAGACTTAACGACGAATTTAAATCAGTTTTCAAAATCCTTATCGCATCGATTGATCGATCGATACGTTGGAAATAGAAAACGTCTAAATTCCTATACAGTGCATTTTATAGAAAGAACAAAAATCATAGCTAAGTACCCCCGACTACTTTTTATTTTAAACTACACCCACATCAATGTTATCACGGTTTTCTTGTTGTATTTGGAGGGTGAAAAGAATTTTGGATACGCTCTTTTTTGACGTACTAACGTTCTTCTACCGAAAAGCAATCGAATTGCCCGTGGTTAAAATTATATAAGTAAAAACCTTCCGGTAGGTACCTATCTAATATTTTATGACAATATAATTAAATATTTCATTTTGCATCGAAATATAAAAGAGAACACTCTCGTATGTATCTTATATTACATACAGGATTAATTATTTCATTTCGAAAAGCACTAATAACAAAATTACAAAATATTGTGTCCAATAAAAATTAGTTTTAATTCTAAATTAAAGGATTTTCATTTAATTTATTGGTGCCGTTTGAAAAAAGTATTTTAGAAAATAAAAATTTTTACAAACAGATATATTTCTAGCTTAACTACGTCAATACATGGAATAATCAACGATTTTATTAAATTAAATCAAATTACTTAATTCAACGACATAATTATTACATCACTGATAGTAAAACCAAAAATTAAAATAATTTTATCTAGAAATAAATGCATACTCGAATTTTCATATCTTCTTATAAAATAAAAATAAATAATTTAATCATTTCAATTGTTTCATAGTAAAATTGTTAATATTTGTATTATTGTTTAAACGGGTGAAAGCTCACAAGTTACAACATCCCGTTCGGTTTGAACTAATTTCATTTAAATTTGTTTCTATTTTTTATTGTTAATAATAAATCAATGTACATTTGTACAAAACATATTATTTTAAATATATAAGATTTAAATAGGAAGTTATACTGTTAAAATAATACAGGCAGTTAATACAAATAATGTAATACTATAGTTATGTAATATGCAATGATACTATGACGTAATGTTTTTCAAAAGTAATGTCGTTACTTTATCAGTTTGGATCAAATTGAATTTTCATAAATTACGTTTTTGAATGGAATACACATGTAATATTTTTAAATCTAAAAACCCACAAAAATGTATAATTATTTGCAGTGGCGGACTGAACTTAAATTTTAAATGACGCAATTTCATATTTAAATATATACCACCACCCCCTTATCAAGGCTGTACCCAGAACAAATTTTCGGTGAGTAGGGAGGATACTTTAAAAAATTAAAATATTATATTAAAAAAAAACTGATGTTAAATTTCTAAGTTTGTATAAAATGCTAGAAAATTTCGGGTGGGGGAGAGGGTTGAACCCCCACAGGTACGGCCTTGAACCTAATGTCAGACCTCACAAATCCATAGGGCTATCCTCCACCTCTCGGTTTTCAAATTTACTCGTATTATGATACAAATAATATTATACTTTCTACAATTATGTATTAGGTCCTGTTTATATGTAGATACTGTTTAGGTTATAATAATTAATATATTACAATTTACAATGTGTACCGTCAATATCAAATTAGTAGAATATGCTGTAAAAGTTTAGTATACATTATTTACTTATAAAAAGTTACCATGTAATTCCACACCATCGCCACTAAGACGGGGTGCCGGATGGTACCACCCCCAATAAAAAGGTGACGCAGCTGCGTCATACTTGACCCCTTCAGTCCGCCACTGATTATTTGTTAACATTGAACAATAGGAATATAATAAATTATAGATTTATAAAGTTAACTAAGTTCGAATGCATTGACATAAAATTACGAATATGAAAACGAACTAATTTTCGATTAATGTACTTGTTTTACCATTTACAAACCTATTAAATCAAATCGTATTTAATTTGATTACATATTTTATATAGGTACTATATTATATTAAGTTAAAATCTTACCAAACCACGTTGCATTTCGATATATTAATGGCAAATCCCATATCGATAAGCCTGTATAACCCAAAACGGCTCCAGAAATAACACATGGTAATAATGATATAACAGCTAAAATACCCTAGAAAATCATTTAACGTGCACATCATTAATAAAGAAGTGTACAAAACAAATTAAATTATTAATGGTAATAGATATTTATGAAATACTTGTGTCACTGAAGAATTATTCAATGGTTTTTGAATGTTTACAGTGGGTTCAGAAGGAGTACTTGGTCCTGGTATATTTTCCATTTTATTATAAATCTCTTACAATATGAACCATCAATAGTAATGTTCGAATATAAAAAGTATACTAAAGTTTATAACATGTCTATCCAGAAATGCATGTATTTGAATGGCTTCAAAACGGTGTCGGATGACTATTGCTTATTGGGTGTACTCAATACGTAATAAGGAGATATAATAACAGTATGACATACTATACACGCAGCATAACTCTTATGCTTTTATTATATTATAATATTAGATCTGAACAAAGTTCAAAACATGAACCTAACAATTTACTATCTAAAGGCTCCCCTACACGGTCAGTTATTAATGACATTCATGACTGACCGTATATGTGTATGACTAATACTGACAATAAAATTTTATGATTTATGAAATTCAAACATGTTTGCATTTTTATTATCAGTCAATATGGTTGACATTCATGATTGCTCGTGTACGTACATGATGTCAGTCGAATGAACCGAAAAGTGCAGTGCGCATGAGTGCACGTGCTTACCAAAATAATAAAAAAGTACCTATATTATTTATTTAAGTACTATATTTTATATTATATTTAATATACATTAATTAATATTTTTTATTAAATTTAAACTTAATTTATAACAAATCATTTAATATAATATATAATGAATAAATTAAATAATAAAAATTTTTAATGTGACTTTATTAATTTATATCGTAGTTTACCGGCCACGTGGCAAGTAAAAAGTGAAATCTATAAAAACCGAGTTTTGAAGCAAGAAAGTTACTTAAAATTAACTGAAAAATTAAAGGAAATTGATACATATAGTGCCAAGAAGAAAATAAATATGACATCAAATTATCGTAGGGAGCTCAAAAAAGTTTTACGATAAACAATAGGAAATAGCACAAAAAATGTATTTTTTGATTGACAAAATAAATGAATAAATGAAGATTGATATTCTTGATTTACCAAATATGGAAATTATCAATCATCAGTCACATTTATTTTCATTCATAACTGACCGTGTATGAGAGCCTTAATATCGAAGATTTTTCAAAATAATTGTATACATTTTGTACAATATGCTCACATGTTGATGCAATTACAGTTTTAAAACAAATTAATTATTTTTGACAACCATAATAGTTCATTTATAATATAACCATATTTTTAAGTAGGTTTGAAGCATCATTTAAACCACACCTAAACAGAATATTTTTAGATTAGATAGTACCATATATTATTATTTAAAACTGAATAAATCGGGTTGTTTATCATATGAGTTCAAACTGTTTAGACTTAACATAATAAAATATATTCAAATAATTTATTGTTTGTTCATAATATGGAATTTGATGGTGGTTCAAATGGTTTTCAGAAAAACTCAAGTAATTACTCTAGAACATATACAGTACGATTTAAATATTAACAAACCTTTTTTAAAGTTATTTTTAATCAAGTGCCCTCAAAGAAAAGAATCAGATCAGGAGCTAATGCTAGAGAAAGAGATCGAACTCAAAGGTATTTACTTTTTTAGTAATAAAATTTCATAAAAAAAATATAACTTTCTAATTTTATTTAGTGTTAACTCGGCATTTGATGTTTTACGGAATATGATACCCATTGATCCACCTGATCGGAAACTATCTAAAATAGAAACATTACAACTGGCTACAAAATACATAAATCATCTGTCTCAAATATTAACTTCTGGTAAATATGCTTTGAAACTATTGTCAATTAGTGCACAAATGAAAACAATTAATTTTTAACAGTAGTATTATTAGTATAATTTATAAGAGTAGAATTACTTTTCTTCATCTACTGGCATTTATTACTCTTTTAAGTTTTCACCGCTTAGAGTAGAATTTTATTCAACAAACCATCGATAAAATATTTTATGAGACGAAGAAAACAAATATATACAGATATGCTTATATGTATGTTACAATCCCAGTAATTTTTCCTATTACTTTTATGAATAATTTACTTTTATTTTCAATAGATTTAATTCAGATATTTGAATAAATTGACATTTGTTATGAATAATTTTATTCTAACCCTTGGTTACTGGCTAAAAATTAATTAGAATTTATTTGTGGTTATGATTGAACTAGAATTTTTAGATAAATTTAATTATACAAATAATTCATAGTAGAAGTTTTATTAATGATTAACACTTAATAGGTTTATTTTGATAGTATTAATATTATTAATATTTAACAAATAATTCCTTGATATTTATAGATTGTTCATTGGAACTCGGAAGAATAATTATTTAATATTTATTAGTAGGCTTAGGGACTTATAGCTCTAAAAAATACACAAATATGCATGCAAATATGCTACTAAAATCATTAAAATATGCATTATAATATACATTTATATGCATTAAAAAAAAAAAAAAAAAAATGACCACGTAGTACACAAAATAAAACGTGTCCATCAGATGTAAATGTATCTTTAAACTCCGAAACAAAACTTTTTAGCCGGCTACTCGTAGATTGTTGTACTTTCGGCATTACACAATGTTACAAAATATATGCGTACGACGTTTTAAGTATGATACGACGTTGTGTGTTTACGAGGCGCAAAAACAACAACGGATAATAATCGACTGAACTGAATACTGAACAAATAATCTATTATTCTATAACGACTATTATCTTTATCGATATCGGTTGATATCCAGCGGGTTATACGGTCAATACGGGTTTATAGTATTATTTATACTTACATAAAAATTATAACGAGATATGAGAGGTAGTTTGCAGATGGCATATTACTGGAAGTACCTCTTAGTACATTTTTTTTTTATCGATCAGTTGAAATATGTATATGTTATTTGTATCTATAGTTTTTAATTTTAAATAAAAAAATTTGAAAAATTTGTCAAAATATGCAAAATAAGCATAACAATATTAAAATATGCACTCTCCTGCAAAATCTATCAAATATGCAAAAATATGCACATTCAAATTTTAGATCTGATATCATGACACTGAGAAACGAATTTATTTTGCACTCTGCTATACTTAACAATAATTAAAAAAAGTATGCAAATGCTAGAAGTCCCTAAGCCTACTTATTAGTTATAAACCATTAAATGTACTACTTACTGTATCTTTTGTGCAATTTATAACATTATAATTATAAACTTATAGAATTGTATCACAAATTTAATAACATGTTAAATGTTTGTTTAGGAAATTATGAACAAGAACACAGTACCACCTATGATGTATGTATTTTTTGTTTAACTAATAAAACGAATTCTTGAATAGTACTTATCCAAAATAACAAATACTCAAAAGAATATATTTCACCAAAATGTATTTATTATTATATATACCTATATATATATATATTTTTATTTCTTTTCATAATTATAAATGAAGTGAATTATATAGTTCAAGTTATGTGTATGTACACTTACATTCAAATAAAAAAAATATACTGTAAATTATTATATACATTTTTTATGTGCACGATAATATAAAGCACAAACTAAAATAAACCAAAAAGGAACACACTAAAATAACAAATTACAATCCATTAAAATAAAAAGATTGTGAAATTTTGTTAGTTATTTATATGATTCAATTAAATTTCATATCGAAAAAAATAAATTAAATTTGAATACTACAACTTCACATGTTATCAATCAATACTTATATGTAAATATATAATAGATATTAAAACAAATCACTACTAACATTATTATGCTTATACATATCATAAAATTGATTTTGAACCAATTAAGGTTTACAAGAATTATTTTTGCTACTTCAAAATAGCACCATACAATATACTTTTGGTAAATATTTCTATTTTACAATTGGTTAATAATTAAATATATAAATTATAATATTTAAAAAATCAGTTAATATATTTTTAAGTTAATATTAAATCTGATAAAAAAATCAAATAAAATATATAATTTTTAAAGGAAATTAAAAATTTCATAAAATAATAAAAATTTAATTGATTCAATATGATTGTAATGATTAGTAACACAATTTATTTAAAATATATGATAATAATAACAATGGCAAAAGAAATAATGAATACATTTAGTGTCTTGAGAGCTAAAATCTATCGAAGTTTGGTCAGTAGTCATGGTCAAAGTAAAAGGTGTGAATAATAACATATTGTATTTAAATATTCACATAATTTAATATGTTTATACAGAATTGTTGCCTTTAATGTCTTAATTATTTTTAGTTTTCTTGGACTGTTAAAATTATAGTTAATGCCAAAGTCAACTGGTATATTTAAATTAATATATTGGTATAAAAAGATTATTAGGAATAACCGCATATTTTGAAATGAATTATTATATAAGGTTCTATAAGGTCAATCAGTAAGCATTTCTAATTATACTTGATATATCCCTAGAAGTGCGACGGATTGATTTTGATAAGGGTGCAGCAAATACAAAAATGTAATTGCACTTATGTTTATTAATTAGGTACTAATTATTAAATATTAAGTACTAATTAGTCTAATTTATTAAAACAATCAGAGTAAAATATTAATTAAAAAAGTTTAATACAAGCATAAATCTTAATTTTAAATGATTACAACATTTACGTATAATGTGAAATTTTCATAATAAAATTTAAAAAAGAAATAATAATATTAATATTCCAGTTCTTGTTTACTTTAAAATTTTTAAATAATTAATTCACAATTTAAAATGTATTATGTCAATGGATAGATCTTAAAAAGTACTCAATTCATTATCTTAAAATAATTTAAAATAATTAACTTAAATTTCATACATTTTATAATTAGTGTTAGGAAGTAACTAATAATAAATATTAAACAATATATAATTACTATGCTTATACATTTGATTAATAAAATTACCATATTTTATATAGTTTTATAATTTATAGTATACATTAATATAGTAACTTTATATATATATAAACATAATATTATAAACATTTTCCCTATCATTTTAATTGTTAATAACTAAAAAAATTAAGTATAGATATTTTATTTAAAAATATCACTCACATTATTTTTCAAAAATTAATGTACATCATTACCTTTTTGACATATGGTAATTATCTTCTCAATTATGTTAATAATTTACCTGTGTAACTAAAAGTTATGGTCTTCCTCGTGCAGCTTCTTCAAGGGCACGAACTTTCATTTCTCGCTCTCTCTGTTGTTGTTGTTGCCTAATATGTTGTTGTCACATAAAGTATATTATTGATTATGCATAAATACATGTATTATAAAACTTTTTATTAATACTAATATTAAAAGAACTACAAATGGCCGAGATTCAAAATGGTTAATTATTTCTATATTAAAGTTATTTTCTTCATTTTTTTTTTTTTTTTTTTACTGTCAGAAGAAAATATGGAAAAAATTAAAAATTGACCTACTAAGAACTATTTGTGGCTGATTTCCTATTTAATTTTTCAATATTTTTTAATTTTAATTTTAATTCATAATCAATAAGTTTCATACACACCTAATAAATTCTTCATGAGCCATAAAAGCTTGATGTGGAAAACGTTCACGTTCCATCATCATTTGTCTTTGAAAATGTTCATGTGCAACCTATTTGGAAATATGAATCATATCAATATATTTTTTAATTTAAACTATACTGAGGCTTTCAAGTTAAAACTTAAATAAGAATTTAAATTTACATAACCTAAAAGGTTAAAAACATATTTTGATATTAATATAATTTTTTTATTTTAGGACTTCTGTAATACTAACATAAAAATATTTAGAGAAGGGGTTCATAAAAGATTTCGAAAGTTTTGAAAAAGTAAAATAGTGAAATGATTGATTTTTTTCATATACACAGTGCGTCCTATAAGTTTTGAGACAACCATTCTAAAATTAATTCTAGTATCTAGATAATTGTGAAATTCTGGAAAGTTATTACGATGACACTCATAGTCATTCGTACAAAGATTCACATGTATAGGATAATCTTTGGCAGTATAATTGTAACCTTCATGAATGTATGTTTGTGATCGCGGTTATTATTCCAATATGGAAAATAATCTTGAACAAATAGCGATAAAATTTTATGTTAAGTTAAAAAAAGAGCTATAGAAACGTTCCAAATGATGATCAAAGCTTACGGTGAGTTATGTCCCGTGCTACTTTAATTTGGTGATATAGTCAGTTTTTATCCGGCAGGGAGTCATTTGATGACAAGCAGAGATGTGGAAGACCAAGCACAACGAAAACTGACGAAAGCATTGCTCACATCTCAGCTGTTTTGAACGAACATCGAAATGCTGGTTGTAAATTAGTGGAAGAGTTAACTAACATTCCAAAAACGATTGTTCAACGAATTATTAGAGAAGATTTAGGAAACAAAAAATTTTGAGGGCGTTTTGTTCCTCATGAGCTAACCAGGAAATAACGACATGAGACGAAAAATTACGCCAAAAATTATCTTCAAATGGTTACCAATACTCCAAATTTTTTAAAAAATATTATTACGGATGACGAGAGTTGGTGTTTTGCCTATGACCCGAAAACCAAACGGCAAAGTGCACAGTGGGTAGGGGAAAATTCGCCACTACCAAAAAAAATTCTATTTCGAAAATTCAAAATCAAGACCATGCTTTGATTGATTTTTTTTTTGATTTCCAAGGAATTATACACAAAAAATTTGTGCCCCCGGGAATACTATTTATGTCGAATTCTACAAAAATGTTTTAGATCGCCTCTGTAAAATAATTGCACGCGTTAGGCCCGCTTTATGGAAAGATCGGTTTTTTCTTGCTGCACGATAACGCTCCAGCACACACCGCGGCGATTGCACTCAATTTTTGGCCAAAAAAATGGTTCCAGTACTCAACCACCCCCCCTATATTCACCAGATTTGAATCCTCCGGACTATTTTCTGTTCCCAAAGTTGAAGATGGAGCTCAAGGGATACTATTTTGCCACCATTGAAACAATTCAAGAACCAATGACTCAAAAGATCAAGAATATTCCTAAAGCTGACTTTTCACGGACCATGGAAAATTGGGCTATTGTGCAAGAAGATGTATAGAATGTAATGGTGACTATTTTGAATAAAAAATTGCTTAAAACAATTTTTTAATTTTTTTTTAATAACATTAGTACCTTAGTCTCAAAACTTATGGGATGCACTGTGTATATATATATATTTTTTTTAAAGATATCAAAAAAGGTAATATTCTTGCAAGAAGATAGATTTAGTAATATCTGAACTTTAATCAATATACAATAAAACTATTGGATCTTAAATATGTAATTTCTAGTTATAATGTCATATTTTGTTTGAATTTAAAACTATAAAATAGTATTACTTGATCTAAAAATGGTCTTACTTGGTCTGCAAATGGCCGAGCTAACACATCACTTGGATGATGAAGTCCTAATGTAGGATCACGACCAGGTAAAAGATTTGGACGAGGGTAAGCACCAGAAGCTAAAATTAGTATAAGTTCATCACATATTAATATTAAATATACATATATCTCAATAAAAAAATTAATATAAATTATTTTTTTTTATATATAATCTATACTTAGCTATTAAAATTTTACAAAAAATGAAAAAAAATTCTTTTATAATAGTAGATAGTAGAACATCTTATTAAAATATGGAAATAAGTTTTAAAATAATAATATTTTATTTTGAAATTATATAGTTATATAATTTATGTTATATAATTTAATGTTAAGTTTGAAATAAACTTAGACTCACTAAAATACATTTAAATTGTAATAAAAATAAATAACTAACTAACCTAAAAATAAATTTATATTTATTTCTTATTTTCTCTTTTTTTTTATCTGTATATACTTACATTAATTTAATTTAATTTAATTAGTCAAATAATTTGTTAGATACAATTGTTTTATTATAATTAATCATATATTTTATTCAATTAATAGGTTTTTATTTTGAAACTTATAATACAATTTAAATTAAACAAATATTGTGTAGATGTATTCATAACATTTAAATTTAATGAAATAAATAATTAGTTATACATACAACCAAGTGGATAAACTGAAGGTGAAGAAGCAGAAGCTGAGCTATCAGCAGCAGCGGCAGCAGCAGCTGCAGCAGCAGCTTGCTGTCCTGGATGTAAATGTAGGTGAGTATGAGAATGTGCGTGAGTATGTGCATGATATTCAGGAGAAATACCAGCTAACTGCAACCTGACCATAGGATCAGTTGCCAATGCTAAACGATTTGCTTCTTCAGTAGATGGTCCAGAAGGGCCTCCACTTGAATTATTTTGGTTTGAATTTCCATTTGGCCCACCAGCTATAAACATTTAGAACATAAAAATTATATTTCATAAACATTAAATTGAATATTAATATTACCAAGTCTATCCATACGCTCCCGATCTAATGGATTCATATTACTAGGAGTAGAAGGTTGACTAGGAGCTCCAGGTGATGGATACAAACCAAATGGATGTATACCAGGGGTTCCTCCATAACGACGCTGAAGTTCAATCCAATGTGGATCAATTCTGGGAGGACCAGATGATCCAGACTTTAAAAATTCATCTTTAAGTCTATCATTCAATTCTTTTTCTCTAAGTTCTCTTAATTCCCTTTCACGTTTTTCGCGTTCCATTTGTTCAAATTCGAATCTAAAAATATGTTTTAATTGATTCTCTTTTTCAAATAGTAAATATTATAGTTTAACTTACCTGTCACGTGGATACATATTAAATTGATAATGTAACATTGGATCAATGCAATGAGGTGGCAAACCTAATCCAGGTCCTGAACGTTGTAATGAAACAGGAGAAAATCCAGCATGTGGTCTAGCGTATTCACTAATCAAAAAAAAAAAAGTTATATGATAGTTTCAAACTTCAAAATATTAAAATATTTCAGAATAAGAAAAGAAAAGCTAACTATAAAAATTCTAGAATAACACTGTAATCTAAAATAATTACTAATAAGATGCTACATAAATATATATCAAAACCTATTAATAAACTTTTTTTGTAAAGATTTTAAAAGTAAAAATTAACAAGATTTATTACTAAAGAAAATATTTTTTTCTGATTTTATATGATGTACCTTAATTGTCTTAATGCAGGAGTGTCAGGGTATATAGGAGTATTGGCCGGTGTTCCTCTATGTTGATAACTATTAACTCTATCATATGGAGATTGAAGTGCTTCAATACTACCTCGAGAAGGTGGCTTAACAACCTGTTCATTAGCAACTTGCATATGTTTGTCATTATTTGAACTTTTTCTCTAAAAAAAATTTCAATTAAATACAAGTTAAAAGAAATTCATAACTACTAGTTTATTATTAGTATAATTACTGAATGTGATTTATCTCTTTCATCTCGCTCTTTTTCAGCTTGTCGTCTAGTTCTTTCTTCACGCTTTCTACTAAGTTTGGACTCAGGAACTGGTTTGAAGGTTAAATCAGTACGACAACATGAATTGTAATCACCTCTGTTCCAATGTCTCAAAAATCTAAATTAAGATATTTAATTATTATCAAAAGTAAAAATTATAAACAATAGACAAGTATGATAGATATACTAATATAAAAAACTGTACATTGCACTTTGACTACGATGACATTCACTATCTTCAATTTTAGGTTCAGGTGATGGTCCATGAGGTATATGTAAGTTTGGACTTGGTGAACTTTCTTCTTCATTATTACCATCATCAGTACTTTGACTCATCATCTGATCGGGCTTCATCATTTCCATTCCTGGTGGCATTCCTGTAGCTAATTCCATTGCACCCATGTAACCTGTTGTAATAATAATTAAATTACTCAATAATATAATTTGAGATAAAACTTTAACAAACATTACTTTTAAATTAATAAATATATTAATAATATTATAAATTAATAAATTGCAAATCAAAAGAAATTTTTTTTGAAATTTGATTTTTACCATGCATGGCTGTATGGGCTCTCAGTGCTTCCAAAGATAATGGTGTATGATGTTTAATAGCACTTGCTTGAGGAGGTAAATTTCGACTTGAACCTAAACAATTTAAATTTAAAAATAAAAATTACTGTAGAAAAATTATTTTCCGTATTAATTTACCATGTACAGATGAAGAGGCATGTTGATGATGGTGGGTATGCTGATGATGATGGGTGTGACTACCATTTGTTGCATTACCAGCACCACCATGAGTAGATAAAGATGAAGAAGTTGTGTGTGAAAGAGTTGCTGATATATGGCTTGAACCTGACTGAGGGCTGTTTCCTCTTTTTAACTTATGCTGTACTAATTGTGAAGATGAAGTAGTTGAATGTGATAAAGTATGTTTATCTGTAGAACTTGAAAGATGTTGAACTGATGTTGAACTGGAATGATGAGTAATTTCTTCATCAATGCGACTGCTAGTACTAACTGAATGATGATGATGAGCTGTCATTGTTGTGGTTTCATCAGGACCTCTTTTACTCGGTGGTGGTATAGGATAAGGTGCATAAGGGAATCCATATGGTGGATATCCTGCATATGCAGGATGAGGATGATATGGATTATGCAGAACTGCATGTGCAGCTGCAGCAGCAGCAAATAATGAATGTGGATGTAATAAAGGATGATGAGGATGCATAGCAGCAAATGGATGATGAGGTGGAACTCCACCGGCTGGAGATATTCGGTTTAATGAGGATATTTGTTGTGAAGGGTGCATTACTGGTTGAGGAATAGATGTTGGAGGAGCAAATAATGGTGCTGAAGAAGTTTGAGTATGTGATTTGGCTTGTAACGGAGACTTTAATTCTGGTTCTTTTTTAATTGTTTCAGCCGACATATTAGCTAAGTCTGTATTAACAGTAATAGCAGAACTTGTTGCTTGTAATGGTTGAGAAACAGCACCAGGACCATTGTAACCAGGTACTTTAACTTCTTTTAATGATTGTAATGGATCAGATATTTCTTGCTTTATTTTTAAATTTTGTGGTTCCAATTGTGTTTCATACACAGGAGCATGTATTTTATCCGAAATTTGATTGTTATAAGGATAAAATGGAGTAGCAAATGATTGTGTGACCGGTGCAGAAACAGTAGGTACATTTAATGATTTGTCTCCAATTCTTTCATGATCATTAAATGAATTTTGATATGTTGGTACAAGTATTTGAGGTTGATTTGGAGTAGGTGGTTTTATTGCTTCTGAACGCCTAGGTGAATAGGATGTTAAAGCAATTGGTGAAGTCATGCACTCTTCTTGAACAGGTTGTTCAATTTGTGGTTGGGATATTTCTTCAGAAATAGTTGTAGTAGTAGTCAATTCTTCTTTAACTTCAACATCAGCATCTGAAGGTATGACATTTTCAGCTGCAAACTGAGTATTTGGTACTGTGTATGCTATTTTTTCTACTGACTCTTTTTCAACTTCTTCAGTTGAGTTAATAGACTGTTGAGATTCTTCTGGCACATCTACATTCATAAGTTCATCACTAGTTTCATTTTTAATTGATACATTTTCGTTATTATTAACGTTTTCAGCTGAAATAACTATCATATCTTCAGACTGGGATTCAGTATTTTGTTCTTGAATAGGTTCTTCTTTAGGTATAACATCAGAGGTAAATTCAGATTCTGGTTGGGTTTCTGTTTGTATAGTGTCAGATGTTTCAGTTTCTTGATTCATAGATTCACTAGATGCTAGAGTAGTAACTTGAGCTTCATCATCATTACCAGAATATCCATCAGAACTTGTACTCTCAGAATGGTTGGATTCTCGTTTTAAAGGACTTTCTTCTTCACCGTCAGTATCTAATGATCGTTTTTTTGGAGTATCACTCAAATTTCCCTAAATATTTATAATTATAGAAAAGATTCAATTTAAAATAAATTAAAATTTTAAACAAAAAAATTACCTTAGATTTAGATTTATCAGTTGAAGGTGAAGCCACTGATGTTTCTTTTTTTTCATTATCTTGAATTATTTCTGGTGTATTAGCTCTGCTGCGCTTTGATCTACTCTGGATACTTTTAGTAGGCTAAAAAAAAAAATTCTTAAATAAATAAAAACATTCCACGATGAACATTGATATTAGTACCGTTTCTTTAGATTTATTACGGGTACGCATTCTACTTGGAGATTCAGCAGTAACAGTGACATCGGAAGTAGCTGGACTAGGACACTCAGCAGGTGATTGTGGTGTAGGTGGTAATTCACCATATTTTTTATTATAACTGCGACATTCAAAACATAATAAATTGCCTTGCTTAGGTCCAATAGCTGCATTTTGCCAATCTCTAGTACCTATAAGTATATAAATAAAATATAATACAACAATATTTAATAAAAAGCAATATTTTAGATTTACTTGTTGCAAAACAATGATGACATCGAAATAGTGTAGTATTATCTCTAGAGTCAGAGTCATCTTCAGTATTTCCACCATCGTCTTCACTAACACCAGAACTCCCATCACCTACTTATGGAATAATTATTAAAAAAAAAAAAAAAAAAAAAAAAAAAAAAACGGTATTATATATTATTTACTAACCGGGTTCTTTTGATATAGGTGATGGACGTGAACCTGTACCTAGTAAAAAATAAAATTATTTAAATAAAGATGAATAATTAAAGAAAATTATATTATATGTATTATGAAAAATTTATATTGATTATAAATATTGAAAAATAATGTTTTTACAAAATGTAAATAATATTTTGATACTAGTTTTAAAGTATCAAGTTTAATAAAATAATAAAAAATTTAATTAAAATTAAAAATTAGTAAATGGATAATAGTCGTAAATTAATATATAAACAAATTAATGTTTACCCTTGAGTATTTTATTTTAATTAAATTAGAGTTATAATAATACATTATATTATTATTGAGTCAAGATTTTATTGACTTTGTATATACCTAAATTTGAAACCAGACATACTTTATAAATATAATAATTATCCAGACAGGCTAAGCATTTATTTATTTATTTTAATATATGAGATATTTATTATTTTATTTTATGTTTAAAGTTTATTAAGTAATAAATAATAACAGTAATACAAAAGGGTACACAACAATACTAATAAATGGATA
The DNA here is from genome assembly GCF_003268045.1 of Sipha flava. NCBI lineage: Eukaryota > Metazoa > Arthropoda > Insecta > Hemiptera > Aphididae > Sipha > Sipha flava. Next base: position 16,636 of record NW_020273586.1, on the reverse strand, counting down.
GAATAATAAAAAATTGTAAATTACTAGATTCATCTTTTTGAGCACTAGATGGTCTTGTAGCTCTTGTAGTTCTGATTCGTCTCAAAGAGCCTTGTCTTCTTCTTCTATGAGGTCTATTATTATTAGCACCCGGTGTTTTTTTCCATAAATAATAGTACTCGACTAATTCCGGCTAAAATAAATTTATTTTAAAATTATTTAATGAAACATATGTAATTAAAATACTAACAGTATCCTTATGGGGCAACAAATCTTTTCTGATTCTGTGAAAATTTTTTCCATATTGTCTTAATCCTTTTACAAACTTTTTCTAAAACAGAAAATTAACAATAAATATCACTTAAGATAGTACTTAGTAATAATATGTATTACCGTTTCTTCTTCAGACCACTTTTTATCAATTCCTTTAGGCATTGGACACTTAACTAGTGCTTGTAAAGCTTTTCCAGGATCATAACCAGAATCATGTAACTAAAATGTATAAAAAATAAATTAGCTTCAGTTTTTAATTTTTTTAAAACATTAAATTAAAAAAAAAAATTCCTTTAACTCTTTGAAGAGCAATGACACATATATACATTTTTAAAAATTATACGCAAAACATTGATGTACATTTATGTTTTAAGCACTTTTATTTTCTTGATGTTAATGTATATTATATTATAAAATAGCATTGTAGGAATATACGAGATAGATGAATTATGTGCTTCGCTCTGTTGGTTATAATTTAAACTAAATTAATTAATTTTATTTTATGGAAGTCTACAGTTAAAATATTAATTATGTCATGTCAATTTAATTTACAGCTGGTATTGTCTATCATATCATAGTTCAAAGGCGTCACTTTGATTATCACACAATTCAGATTACATGATGATAACTCATGATTATAATTTTATATTTCAATGTCTACAATTTCATTATAAATTTATAATTTATTCGCAGTTTATTTCCTAGTATATTTGTTAGTTTTTAATGTAGTTTTACTACAAATAAAAATGAGTTTATCAAATAAACAGGTATAAGAAAATATTACTAATGATGAGTCTGAAGATGATAGTGAAAGAGAAGACAATTTTTTAGATACAGAATTTTTGCCGGACTCTAAAATTGAAAATAGTTTTATAAATAATATCAATAACCATTAATATAATATGTTTTGTTTTAGTTAAATAAATGTTCTTTTATAAATGTATTTGGAAATAATATAATTTAATACATGATGTACAAGTGTACATCAATGCTAAAATAAAAAGATACAACTTTTAGGGTATTTCTGACATATTAAATGTCATTACTAAAAATATGATTGTAAAAATGAGACAAATCTATAATTTATCAATCCAAGTTTTAAATTTTTTTCTTTTTTTTTTAATGTTTCATTTCTAATTCGCACTCTGAGTAGCGTCTGTATATTTCTAAGTCACTCCTCAAAGGATTAACATTTTGAATTTTAAAGTCTTGATTATAATAAAAGATTTTTAATAATTTTTACTTACAATGTGAAAAGCATTAATTGTTGTATCATCCCGTGATGCTGCAATACATCCTTCGTCAGCAGAGCCACCATCACACATACCCGCGTATGCAGCCATGGATCGAGCTGCACGTAAATAAACTAATAAATCTCGATCTCTTACAGTACCTGATACCCAACGGGCTTCTTCTCTATCCTCTCCAACTATTCCATTTGAACTATTACTAACTGTTCGATAATCTGGTAATCTAGCCTAAACAAAGAAATATATGTTATTTTATAATTTTATTGAATTTTAATACAAATTTGAATTTACCTGATGAGATGGTCCAACTCTAATCTCCCCTTGGGTTGAACCCATTGTTCATTCGGGTTCTTTATATAATAACTTTTCTAAATCATAGTGATATTGTTTTTCTTAATACATTTTCATTATTTCAAATAACTGCACCTGAAAATATAATAAACAATTAAAATAATAAGCTAAGTAACTGCAAATGTTGATGACTTGGTAGAATATTAAAAAATTAGGCAGATAAAGATTGTCAGTAAAATACTTAAATAATAACTATTCAATTATCTAACTTACTACATTACAGTTGAAGTGTTTTATTTAAGTGCTACTAATAATAAATTTAAAATATTAGTTTTTTCAACTATAATACTTAAAATCACTTTTATAATATTTATCGAAATAAAACAAAGTAAATTGACAATATTGTTAAAATGTTGTTTATTTATTAAATTTATTCATGAAAAGTATCTTTGTTTTACTAAAATAACAACAGTTAGCTAAGAAATTAAGACACAGATACAGAATTAAATATATTTCTTTCAATCTAAATATTTCATAAAAGCTTAACTACAAATGTAAGTATTAAACATCTCAATAAGTACAAGAACAATTATAATTAAAAATAATAGTATTGATATAATTTAAGAAGTTTATAATTGAATAAGATTCAATTGTCTATGTAGAATATACATATTATGTACACAATATAATATTTGATGTAGATACCCGGATAAACTATACATGTATTAATGTGATAAATAAATAAGCCAGATTAAATATTTTGTTTATACCACTAAATAATTTTTAGTTTGTCTAAGAAAATGATTAGTTTTTATCCTAAATTATAGAATATTTAGGCACATTATATTTGATCATTATTTATTAACTATAATTATGAAACTAAAATTGCTTATATTAACAGTTAGGAATAATTTTCTTTTAATTAATTCAATGTAATTATCGATCATTATAATAATGTTTTATATATTTTTAAGATAGTGATTATAATTATAACAGAACTATTTATAAGCAATAAATAATATATGGGTTATGTTGTAGAGCACAATTTCAAAAAGGCCCTATTTAATAAATATTGAAAAACAAAAATGTTTGCAAAACAAACCACCTAATATACATACATTTAAAATTACACCCAACTAGTGAAAACCATTAATTATATAAAGTCAATTCTTTAATTGAATGGAGCAAATAGTAGATTTCGGAATGAAAAATATTTTTGTAATTGAAAACATAGATATAAATTTAGAATAAGTAGTTGAACATTTAATTAACAATGCTAAAATAATGCATCTTGGTATTGATTTAAATACCATAAGTATTAATAAATACAAAACAATATTCATAGTTTTAAACATTTTTTTTAAAAAAAAAAAAGTGTAAAATTGAGTTTTTTAAAGAGAGATAAGTATTGAGACCCATTATTAGTATTCCAATAAACATGAAGGCATTCGTACAGCAGATGATCTACAACCTCTTTTTAGATATATCAGGTGATCTACCATATTATACAAGGTATAGTTGGTGATCTACAATTATTATTACCTATTATTATACGCACATAATTGTAGACCGCAATAGGACAGTATTGCAATAACGATTAATGACATTTACAATATAACTACGAATTATTAGCAATATAGCTGGATTGATTAGTTTCAAATTGTTTTTTGGTCAGATTTTGTCTATAATGCGAACGTCTGAATTTTATAAAATGTTTACTGTAATTGAAATTATAATTATATTTGACTAATTATTTTTTATTTTTATATTTGAAGAATATTTATAAGATATGACATATTTGTAGTAAAAAAAATAATGTGTTTTTATACTATTAAAATGTAGATCACTCGTCCTAAATTCGCAGATCACGAATGCCAACATGAAAATACAATGAAATGTTTCAAGACATTTATTCTCTAAATAATTATGAATATATAAATAATAAAATGAAATAAAACAGGAATATTACTTTATTTATTTTAAATATTAATTTTACTCTTTAATTTTACTAATCGAATATGTATATTTTAGAAAATAAAAATGAATAATATACAGTATCATTTAAAATTATAGTTAAAGGATCTAGAAGGATTCAATTCTATTATGACAGATTATAACATCAAAATTTGATAGTTACCTGTTACAATATATTATAAATTTTTTAAGTGTACAATTGATAGACAATCCAACCAAACATCGAAATCCTTATTTTAATTGTTAGAAGAATTTATATATTAGTTTACTGAAATTAGTGAACGATAAGTAAATAATTATAGTGACCAATAGGCCAAAACAGTGTAATTGCAGAAAATAGCAATAGGGTTTTTTATTGTTCCGCCAAAACATGCCTTATATTAATCTTAATATATAATAATAATAAAAATAAATTCTTTGAACCAAATAAATTAAATATTTATACTATCAAAGGTGATCTAGAGAAATTGAAGACAATAGATATAATGTCTAGGGTAATTTATCTTCTTTTTCAAAGATTAATTGAAACGATTAAGTCATTAAAACATTAATGTAGATTAAATAATTTATCTTATTAATAAATTATATAAAAAGCATACATACATATTGATTTAATTTTGACACTTACACCAAATTAATGTAATAAAAGTATTAATAACTAAGCAAGTAATATTGTTAATCATTAAAACATTAATATAACCAAAGAGTAACTAACTTTCAAATTATCTAATATAAAGTCTAGCAATAAGAAAAAAATACACAATATAGGCACCTAAGATATAGGTTCATATAAATTGATGTTGTCAAAACTAATAATAATGATCTGACGATCAAACTACAGAATTGAATCAAAACTTAATATTTTCAATTAATATTATTAAACAAATATGCAGTATGGAATTATATTTTTTATACACATATAAAAACAAAACGAAGCACATAGAGTGGAAAATAAACCTTTTAAATTACAAGTTTTTTTTCGTAAACAGTTTTGCAGTGCTGAAAATTGTCTGATGAACGAGATATGGTAGAACTACACGGAATCTTGGCTAACAACCGAAATAGGAACTAACCAAACAAGATAATTGAAGCACATTTAGCAGGTAGAACAGTTATGACTATGACTATTCTCGATGACAGTCAATTATTGAAAGTAATAAAAAAAAAAAAGTAATAATAATATTATAAACATTACCCAAGCGAATAGTCTTTGTTCTTAAACAGAACGATGCACACCGTATACGATACGTACTGAGATATCATTATTAATTAGTCACTTCTGATTGACGCATTCAATTATCCGGTGTATAAATATAACTTGGACACATAGATAAATTAATTAATTAGCAGGTTTTAAGGTTTTCAACCAATCTACTAATAAAAATAAAATAAAAATAATAATAATAATATTAATCACTTAGACGCCATTTTAAATGAAAAACAGTATGAGCGAACAGTTGGGAAAAACTTACCGTACTTAATATGAACCGTGCAGAAAGGGAGCCACTGTATGGTTTTATATCAGAAAAAACAATCCCTATATACGAGATAAGCTATTATCTTCTTTTTTATCATTTAAATAAATTGTCACATTTATATTCGTGGTCATGTAATATCGATTATAAGAGGAAAAAAAAACATATGAGTTTGTCGTAATCAATGGTTCCACCTTCCACGTAGACGGTTTGCGATTAGTGCGAAGTCCGGTTTTTATTCTACATTGTTATCGTGCATCCAATTTGATGTAATTCCTATTCGTTTAATATAATTTCCGTCGACAGTGATCAAATCAATTGTGTGCTACTCAGTTGAATATCATTTAAATTTAAAACTTGAATCGTTACGGTCTTTAGTACCATCTAAAGAACAGTTAAACTATCCGTTTCGTTGTTAATTTTTAGGCGTTATTGTAAACTCATTTTTTATATTAAATATAATAATGGCGAAAATCAGTGCTGGACCTGTCGTTGATATTTTGGGCGATGAAATGACACGTATTATTTGGGATTTGATCAAGGAAAAATTAATTTTACCATTCTTGGACATCGAACTTCACGTCTATGATTTGGGGATGGAAAATCGTGACTTGACAAACGATCAAGTTACATTAGATTGTGCTGAAGCCGTAAAAAAGTACAATGTTGGAATCAAATGTGCTACTATTACACCAGATGAAAAGAGAGTTGAAGAATTCAAACTTAAAAAAATGTGGAAAAGTCCTAATGGTACCATCAGAAATGTTCTTGGTGGTACTGTGTTCAGAGAAGCTATTGTATGCAAAAACATCCCTAGATTGGTTACAGGATGGGAAAAACCAATAATAATTGGAAGACATGCTCATGCTGACCAATACAAGGCTACAGATTTTGTTGTTCCAGGAGCTGGCAAACTTACATTAACATGGACTTCTAATGATGGTACATTTTGATTTTTAGTACATGATGATTTGTACATTTTATAATTTTAATTTTACCATATAAAATGTAAATTTTTATTTATTTTTATTTAAGGTAATGAAAAAATTGAAGAAGTTGTCAATGATTTCAAGGGTGCAGGAGTTGCATTGGGAATGTTCAATACAGATGCATCTATTATAGATTTTGCACATTCTTCATTGAAGTTTGCTCTATCTAGGGAGCTTCCTTTATATCTAAGTACTAAAAATACAATCTTAAAAAAATATGATGGTCGTTTCAAAGATATATTTCAAGAAATTTATGATACACAGTATAAACCATTGTATGAAGCTAAAGGTATTTGGTATGAACACAGATTAATTGATGATATGGTAGCATATGCCATGAAATCTGAAGGAGGATTTGTTTGGGCTTGTAAAAATTATGATGGTGATGTTCAATCTGATTCTATTGCCCAAGGGTATGGATCATTGGGATTGATGACATCTGTACTGATTTGCCCTGACGGTAAGACTGTTGAATCAGAAGCTGCCCATGGTACTGTTACTAGACATTATCGTATGCATCAACAAGGTAAAGAAACATCTACAAATCCAATTGCATCTATCTTTGCATGGACTAGAGGATTGTTGCATAGAGCAAAATTGGACAACAACAAACAATTGGAAGATTTTGCAAATAAATTGGAGGAAGTCTGCATAGAAACTATAGAAAGTGGGTTCATGACTAAAGATTTGGCTATATGCATTAAAGGGATGAATGGTGTTCAACGATCTGATTATTTGAATACATTTGAATTTTTGGACAAATTGGCTGCTAATTTAAAACTTAAATTAAATCTCTCTTGCAAATAGTAATTAATGGAAATACAGAAGTATATATTTATGACTATTTGTATTTTAACAACGGTTTATTTTTATTTCTATAATTGTGCAACATTTAATTTTTCATCAAATTGGTGGTAGTTCTTTATTTATTATATTGGAGCCCAAATTAATTTAGGTGTAAGTTAATGTTTTGGAAACTACTTTCATTTATGAGACTGATGATAAATTTTAACAAAATCAAAAAAAAATGTAATGTTTTTATTTCAATATTTTTTGTCATTTTTAAAATATAAATGTAATCTGTTCTGACAACCTACAATATTTTCTTAATATTTATTAAAATTAGTTTACACCTGAAAATTGTAATTTGTTTTATATTTTATAATATATATGTATCTGTATGAATATCAGTTATTATTTTAAAAATAAGATAAAATTATTTTGTGATCTGACAAAAATGATTTGAAGGTACTGCAAAAAATGTATTTATCATAAATGCCTGACTCATTTTTTCAAGTTGCATTTATAACAAAATCAAAGTCCACATGGATAAAATTTCACAATTTATTATGAAATAAAATACAATGTCTATTATAGTTGTTTATGAAAACAATCAGTTAACAATACACTAATTAAATTAAATCTATGCTTTAGATTTTTTAATTATAAAGTTAGAATAATGGAAGAATAATCCTTAACTTAATGTAAAAGTTAAAAAGAAAAAGGAAAATACCATAGTTAAGCTTAATTATTTTTGATTTCCCTTATTGTGTATAAATTAAAATCCAGTTTATTATCAGATAATAAAAGAAAAAATTAAAGAAATAGATTCTATTTCTTTATTTATGAAATGAAAAAAATACAATTTTATGTAGTTGTCTTGAAGTAACATATGTTAAATGTATAATTAATTTATAGTAGTAGTCCATAGATGATAGACTATAGTTCTATATTTACATCCACGATGTATATATACATTCCTTAGTCCTATCTCAAGATCTAGAAATTAATTAATACAGTATTTACGTATTAAATAATTTAATAATAACAATATAAGGTAGGTAGGTACGTAATGTTATAAATATTTACAATGGTCAATAATTTGAACATATGAACTTATTTAAAAGGTAATTGTTCATGGTTGAATTATTATCAACAGTTTAAACAAATAAATATATATTTAATATATGTGTAAACTCTTAAGTCAAAGTGTAATATGATCAAATTAATAATATAATACGTATTATTAGATAAGAGTTATTATATGATGTCAGATAACATTAATAATCTAATTGTATTGGTTTAGTTAGTTACTTATTAATGTTAAGTATTCTAAAAAATATACGTAATTATCTTAAAAAAATAATTCACTATACAGATAAAATGAAATACTTCTTTATATAACTATTTATAATATAATAAATAATACCTACATATAATGAAAGAACTTTAGCCTTGAAAATATTTGAAATGCTTTCAGTGAATCGTATAATAACAGAGAACTGTTAATTACTTATATAATGACCATAAGGTTAAATACATATAATATATATAAAGAAACTGATATAGGTTTTGTTGTGTAATTTTTTATTAGGAAAAAAATATTTTTCAATTTGCCAGTTATCTTTAATTTATGATCGAATAGTTACGTCAGTTGTGATAAATGTCTCTGAATAAACTGATAATTAATCTGTATACTTAGTGAAATAAATGGTGTGTTTATGGACTTGTACGAAACATATAGTCATGAGTAAGTGACATAATGTAAAAAAAATATGCCGTTTATTTCATAAACGAGATTATGCAATGCCATATTAAGACATTTTACGCGCCAAAAAAAATTCTCTAAGGGGCCTGTCCACGGAAAATATAGTAGATCCTCATGAACCTTTTAGATATTCTAAAATCAATGCTATCAAAAAATAAGAATTTTTTCTGTAGGTACTTATTATAATGAATACATTTTATTTACAATTTTATTTAACAACTTACAAGTTACAATGAACTAATTGGATTTATTTTATGGGTTTTCTTATCTGGATACTTATTTTAGGCATTTTTTATAATAAATAGTAAATAGTTCGTGTTAGGACTGTCAACCGTTGAGAAACACAGCGATTACTGAAATATGAATATGGCGTCCCCGTAGCCCGTATCAATATTTTGTGCATTAATATAATAATATTGTTCATATTATGTCATCTGTCTATAAATAAAATTAATAACCCGACAATCAAACTAAACAACAACTCTCGAGACGTGTTTTTAGTAAAACCATGATAGGTCTGGAAAACGTCAAAAACCATATTAATATTATGATCAAAATTTAAAATCATTTTAAATTCAACGTAATTTTGTTTGTATAAATAAATAAAAACGTCAACGAAAAATTATTGATAAAATGATAAATTATTTTAAATATGCATCTAAAAGTATAAAATGGAAGAAATATGCCCTAAAAAACAAAGAAATGCAAAATATGCATTTATATGTACAATAAAATTTCAAAACTAGCTTTGTAGAAGCATGAAACATATTTGTTTCGCACTCTGTTATTTTTGTGACTGTGCAAAAAAATATGCAAATGCCACAAGTCCTCTGCTCTACTCATAAGTTATGCATTTATGAGCCTATTGCCCTCGCTGTATAATATGTCACTCGCAAAGTTCGGGATTCCCTTATACAATATAGGCAAAAATAATAGACAAATATTATTATAATTAAGGAAACATACTATGAAACGTATAAGTGGCGTTTTAGTTTCAATACATTTTTGGTTAACTACCTATTACGTTTTTATGCCCCATACTATATAATGTAACATTGTTTCAATTCATGAACTATAAATCAATGAATTTCATTATTCATTTTTACGTTTTAAATATTCATTAAGATCGAATTTAATGAGACAATGCGAAATATATATCGAAAGAGAAAAAAATTGTTTCGGAATAATAAACCCAACCAAGAAGTTTTTATCATATTATCATAATCTTTGTTCTATACATAGACCAACAATTATTACTTTAACTAAAAACTACTGCTAATAAAGTTCTGTACTTTACACTAGAGTTCAGGGCTAAAGTGGCCATAATTATTGAAAAAATGTTGTAGGCCTGTTTAATTTAATATGCGGACTGGGCATACATAAATATTAATAAAAATTTATCAAGTTGTACCAACCCATGTTCAAACCACGCAAATAAATAATAGAATATGGTCGAATAGAAACAAATATTAATGGAGTATATATTAAAATTTTTTTTATTAAATGGTCTACTAAAATGTGAAAATATTCATGGACCCAAATCTAACAATCGGGTCCTGGTTTTTCTCAAACAGTCTAGCGACAAATTCATTGCAACCAACCTAATTATAGTTTTTAGCGACCTATATTAGCGATATGTTATAACCTATCGCTAATATAGGTCGCTAACCTAGGTTATAACCTTCAAGTCAAAAAAAAAAAATTCCAAAAAATATTTAGGCCCAACAAAAGTTACTTTAAACGCTTATGCTAGATAAATTCTTATTGTTGCCCATCTGTGCTCCTAGTACTCGTATATTTGATAAGCTCACTAATAGTCATCTAATGCTCTGGAAGTAAGGTTAGAAGCTTTTGACATATACGGTTTCTCTATTACATATAATTAAGTATAGGAACTCAACTTTATTTTTATTATTATTAAAAGCCAATTAACATTCTGAATACAAATTATTACAATACACAAATTGGATATTTAAAATAAGATAAGAAAAACTTGAATAACATTTATTTTGCTAATTCAATAGATCTTTACACTATTTTCGTTTTAATTTGCGTGGCGGATATTTTCGAAGGCATGACGGTGGACATATGGGATATTAGAATAATGCTATGTGTGCTTACATTTTAGTGGAAACGTTTATACATTGTTTGGTCAATAGTCTTAATGCAATTGATTGGAAAGCCTGAATTGGCCTGGTGTTTTAAGGGCTTGGAAGAACCCCAGATTGTGATCCCATAAGACCAAACTAGTATAATGACATATATAAGTAGTTTGTTTTGAAATGGTATTCTGGAAGTGAGGAAAGGACGGAGGAGACGGAGTCTATTGTTTGCTGTTTTTTTCTTTAGACTTCAAGGATTTTTACCTAGTATTATAACTATAATTATTTTATTTCTGTTCGAACAGGAATAAGTATGATATCCACTATTAATCGAGGACACTCTAGGGGAGATCTCTTTAAGATAAGAGTAATTTGCTCAGATTTGTCGGTATTTATTTTAATTTTAATTTGTTATAGTATTTGTACTTTAATTTGTTTTAATTTTTTTTTTTTTTTCTCCAAGTTTCGATTTTATTTGCATGATCTTGAAATGCTTTCGAGGCTTGGTTATAATTAACATAACTACAGTAGAAGAACTCAACTTATCACTCTTTAAATGTTCGAAGTACAAATTGTGAATTCAAATAGTGATAGTTAATTAGCCAATAATTAATTGAGTAATATTATTAGAATAGTTTACGAGAAATTCTTGAGTAGAAGTATTGAAATAAATCTATAGCTTCATAGTATCAAATCAATAGTTTTAAATCTATAAAATAGCTATAGATAACTAAACAAATACATTTTTAGTCACCTTAGATTGTTTACAGAAATTAATATACATGATGCTTATTAGAATTAATTATACATTTATAAATAATTTTGTCACACAATTGCTTACATAATGCACCGTCAAAATTGAAATTTTTACATTATACAACACAGTGGCGCCGAACTAATTTTTTTTAGGTGTAGCAAATTTCATTAATTTATACCCACCTATCTTTATACGGTATGAAACCTAAGCCATGGGGTGCAGAGCCTTTCACACCCCCCGGTCAATACCGATTTTTTAAATTCAAAATATTATTTTCACAAATAAATTGTATTATTTACTAAATTTTCGCATTATTTAATATTTTAATATATATATATATAAGTACTTTAATTTTTAATTAGCATAGAAATTAATTATATGATAAACGATCATCAGAAAAGGATATTGACAATAAAACTGATTTATATTTTATATTTTTATTAAGATCATATTATGTGGACATACAGTTATGGATGCATTGAGAGTTACATGCACTAATAGAAACTATTTACATAAATAACATCATAATTAATTAATAAATATAATATGTTCATTGCTTACTGCATCCTGTTACCTACTTATTTGATTAACATAATATTTTTTTAGTACTGTACTGTATGATGTAAAAATATTAATAAATAAGTCAGAGTCAATGTCAATATCATTTTCACATGATATTAACATCAGAGAATCCAATCGTACTTCTGCGATTGTACTATTAATTCATTTTAATTTTGAGAAGGCTCGTTCTGAAGATGAACTTGATACTGGTAAAGTTAGTCCAATGCTTAACGCCGTATAAATAGCTGCAAACACTTCTTTTAGCCCATTTTATTGACATACCATGTATACTATATTTATTGTTCCAGACGTTGTTGACAATATGATTTTCTGAGTTCTCTTTTTCGATGTCATTACTGGTATCATCATCACATGGTATTGGCTTATGTAACTTCTCTGGTAATTTTATTAATTTTGCAATCATTAAATATAAATTTACAAATTGTATTCACGCCTCAAATCCTCAGCCTTTACAAATTGTCCATATATTTTTTCAAAACCATTAAATGTATCGTTTGGTAAATTTGATTTTTCTTTAACTTCTATTATTTGCTTTACTTGAAAAAGTGATAAATCTTTATATAGTGGTGTTGACTGGTCATTAAATCTTCCTTTCGTTTTATTACACACAATGTCAATGATTGTGAAGTATGTGTTAATTTTAAAATTTGTAAGTGGACAGCTGATAGATTCATTAGACATAATTTCACCCGGCTTTTGTTCTTCTATTTGCTACTAATGGCGTGAAATTCGTAATTTAATTTATTTAATTATTAATAATTCGTCATTTCTAGATAATACAAACTGATTTTTATCTTCGATTAATTTTTTAAACTGATTGTCATCTCTGAAAACTTGAATATTTTCAAATACACATTATATATATTCAGTAGCAGCCAATAAATCAATTTATACGCCTTGTAAAAATATACTTAAAGGATTAGTTAGCTCAAATATCTATTTAAATATAATTTATTTGTTACAAACACATTTTGGGAGTTTTTAGTAGAAGAGGAAAATTCATATGCAGTTGAAGTCTTTTTGAACAGCGATCGGTCTAATTCTCGTACTTCAACTTGGAAAAATACAGACGTTGTTGAAATGAAAAAATGTATTGCTCTTTTATTTCACACGGGTACTATTCGCGTAAATAGATTAGAAGACTATTGGAAAACCAATGAGCTTTTCAATTTTCATATTTTTCGAAGTACTATGAGTCGTAACCGATTTATGCTATAGCTCAGAGTCCTACATTTTTGCAAAATTCCAGAACAAAATGATAATCCTACAAGTCGCTTACATAAAATCGACAAAATGACAAATTATTTCAATAAAACAATGGAAGAACTTTACCAACCATCTAAAAATGTATCGATCGATGAATCTATGGTTTTATTTAGAGGAAGACTTATGTTTCGTCAGTATATAAAAAATAAGAGACACAAATACGGGATTAAGTTGTATATGATGACTGAGTCGTGGGGATTGGTTCATAGAGTTCTAATTTATTCAGGAAAAGGTATTGGTACATCAGAAGAGTTAAATCATACCGAATACGTTGTAAAGAAACTAATGGAAGGTTATTATTACAAAGGCCATTCAATCTATATGGACAACTATTATAACAGTGTCAAGATAGCACATTATTTATTAGAAAAACAAACATACTGTACGGGTACTTTACGAGCCAATAGAAAAAATAATCCTAAAGCTATAAATGATAAAAAATCGAAGAAAGGTGAAACAATTTATCAATATACAGAAAAGGGAGTTGGTGTGGTAAAATGGAAAGACAGACGATATGTGATCGCAATATCTTCAGAACATTCACACGATTTGGTAAGTATAACTAATAGAAGAGGAATAATTAAATCGAAACCTCTTTCCATAACAAAGTACAATGAATATATGTCGGGCATTGACAGAGAGGATCAAATGCTTTCCTATTATCCTTGCGAAAGGAAAACGTTGCGGTGGTATAAGAAACTAGGAATACACTTTATACAATTCGTACTACTTAATTCGTACTTATTGTATAATAAAAATGTAAAAAAAAAATTCATTTTACGACTATCGGTTAAAAATTATTTCGACTTTATTAAATTCTGGGGAAAGTAATATTACTGAAAAACAACCAACAAATAATAATGCATTACATTTTTCAAAAAAAGTATCTAAAAATAAAAACAACAAAATCATGTATAAGAAATGTAAACTATGCAGTTCAAAAGGAGTACGAAAAATGACGTCGTTTTATTGTTCAATGTGTGAAGACGAGCCAGGATTTTGTCTAGACTGCTTCGAAGAATTTCACAGAAGTATATAAATTAAAAATTATGTTAATTGTTTTATATATATTTATACTTATTTGTGAGTTAAAAACTACAGTCTAATTCAATAAGTAGTATTTTTTTATTTTATTTCATTTTATTAAATATTAAAAATAAATCTATACAAAAAAAAAGTTGAATTTTCATTTTACATTTTTGTGTAACCGCTGGTTGTAGTACAAATTGAGAAAAAACCAAAGTACTTATAAACTCAATAGTATCGTAATATTATTGAAAAACATAATTAAAAGTGTGATGTATGAACAGTTATATTTATTAAAGTATTTATTTAGATATAATTGTGGATTCTTATTTATTATTAGCATGAATCGGGCGCGCAACGCCGGTGTCAGCACGTAGTTGACAGTATCAGCCGAGACTGGTTTTTGGTTACGGCTATGCGCGCGCTAATGCATAATTCGGTCAGCAGTGAACGTGTTAATAACTCATCTTTAATTGAATTACGTATTTGAGTAGCAATAGCTTGAATTAATTGGATTTGCCGTTGCCATGAGGTAAAATGATATATGTGTTTTCCCTTTAAGTGAACTTCAATTAAATGCGATGCTAATGGCGATGAATATTTTGCTAATAAAATTGTTAAATCTTTAAAGTTTCCACGGATTTTATCTTTCCAACCTTCTCTATGGCCTCTAAACCAGGCCCTATTTTTATGTGCACTCCGACACACAATGTGTACCACGAATGTACAAGTGTACACTACGGTCTACAAAATAAAAATTAAATAATAAGCCAACTAATAGGAAATATGAGTATTATTGAATTTTTTAAAATTTAATGCATATATATATATGTATGTAATATATTCCTTTTTCTAAGACAGTAGCAAGACTAATTTTTCATTTAAAGCAGCAAAATCAAGTGTGCAGTCCGAAATTGTACAAATAATAGGGCCTGCTCTAAATGGTAAACTATGTCTACCTAAATATAATGTCTATTAAATTGTTGATAACATCTTTATTCATTACTAGTTTTTCATTTAATTTTATTTCATTGATTGAATAAGAAAAAAAGCTGCTTCTTTATATATTGCTTTAATCGAAGCAAAAGTATGACTTTCCGTAACTTCGTTTTTACAAATTTTGACAGGTCCATTTTTCCAATCTGAAATCTCATTGCATATCCATTCACATTTCCTTTTTTTACCAAATAATGCACAATGAACACAGTATAATCGGTTATTAATCTTAGAATAGGACATTCATTTTCGACGAACTACTGAGTGGTTTTCTCCACTAGCAACTATAATGAAATTATCTACCTTGAGAATTTTTGGGAAAACACTCTGCGGGAATTTCATGAGAGAATGGCTGCATTGATCCACATTTAAATAAATATTCAATTATTTCAGTACTTATTCTTTGAATTGAATTAATTATTTAAGGATAATTTCCAAATTTTGACACTAAAAAACGGTATGGAATTAAAAATTTGGTTTCCAAATTCAAATCCCATAAATTTTACTCCAATTATCTTTGCATTTATAATATTTTCAATAACTTTTTCTAAAATATTTATTTAAATTAAAAAATATTTTAAATTAAATTGGTTATTTTATTTTTGATAGTTAGAATCTCTTAATATTGATAAATAGCAATTGTTACCAAATTTTATTTTTATGTCTACTTATAAAGAAAAAAAATTTAGTTTTACTATATTTTTGTATTGGTGTAAAAATATGGGAACGGTTAAATGTTCCATGGCTTTGATCAAATTTGTCATTTTTTTTTTTTTTTTTTTGATAAAAATATCATAAACAATTTAGATTTATATATTTTAAATTAAATACCAAGATAGGTAGGTAGGTAGGTGAAGTATAGGCAGTGGCGTATTTGAGGGGGGCGATGGAGGCAGTCGCCCTCCCCCCTAGAATTTTTAGACCAAGACAATTTTTATATAACTAATGGGTATTTTATTAAGAAACAAAAATTATGATGTATTTTATAGTATTACTACATTTGAAAACGTTTCAAATTTTACACTAATTTAAATAACGCAAAACGCTAAATTTTTCATAACGTTTAAATTATTTATAGCGTTAAACACTCAATTGGTTATAACCAGGGTTGGGCAATATCAAAGATAC
>NW_020273585.1:0-4869 GCF_003268045.1 Sipha flava | reverse complement strand
AAGCACCCTTCCGACTCTCGACTTCAACCCAAAGCTCAAAACATTATCAACACTACTCCATGAGAACAATTTAGACATCTCTAATGTATTAAATGTTACGCCTCCCCTCACTCCCCAATGGAAAAATTTCAATGAAGCTAACACCGAACTCTCTAAATTAAAAAAAAAAGACACAGCCCCGTCTATATACAAACAAGAATATTTGCACCTTATCCAAAACATCCATAGCGAAAAAAATGTACACGGATGCATCCAAAAACCAAGTCGGGGTCGGAGATGCAGTAATCTGGAACAACACTGAATTCTTATACAAACTTCCAAGCTCCTGTTCAATTTTTACAGCAGAGTCATTCGCCATAATTAAAGCTCTTGATTTAATAACCGAACACCACCTCCAAGACACCATTATCTTCACCGACTCTCTCAGTGCCATCAATAACATCAAAAATACATATAACCCTTCTGACATAGGCCTACAGATCCAAAACAAAATATACACGCTTCGAAATACCTATAATTACAAAATAAAACTCTTCTGGATCCCCGGACACTCCAACATCATAGAAAATGAGCACGCTAATCTCGCAGCCAAAACCGCTATCACATCTACACTATCATCATGCAGACAAATCATCTCCTCCAGAGACATACAAAAACTCATAACAAATAAATGCCAACTAAA
Source organism: Sipha flava (assembly GCF_003268045.1). NCBI lineage: Eukaryota > Metazoa > Arthropoda > Insecta > Hemiptera > Aphididae > Sipha > Sipha flava. Next base: position 4,187 of record NW_020273585.1, on the reverse strand, counting down.
ATAGCAACAGAAATGGTCATCCTACTCCACTAAATTAAATCAAATCAAACACAATATAGACAACTGGACATTTCCCCTCGAAATACACAGAAAATTCGAAGTCATCCTGACTAGACTCAGGATCGGACACACCCATATATCCCACAGTTTCCTGATGGCCAAAGAAGAGCCTCCAATATGCACAGCCTGCGGTGTTCAAGTCACTATAAAACACATACTCACAGAATGCCGAATATACCACAACACTCGAAAAAATATCAAATTACCAGAATCACTAGCGGAAATACTCAACAACCACCCTCAATCCATTGCCAACATCATCCAATTCATCACAATCTCCAATCTGTACACCAAAATATAATAAAATATAATGTAAGATATAAAAAAAAATATATGTAATGTAATAAATATATGTAAACCCAATGGCCCATGCTGCCGAGGGTCCTTTTTTTCAATAAAAAAAAAAAAAAAAAAAATTAATAATAGAATAATAATGATAGTATTTAATATTAAATTCGCAATTTCGTATTGATATTTAAGAATTGATAAAATGCATAACTCGTACTATTTTATGGTAAAACGCTTACTAATGATAAAACCTACATAAACTTTAACGTATATTAACTATTAAGACATTTGGTTTTAAATTTGTTACACTAATTTATTGTTAAAATAAAATAATTAATTGATACAATAAAGTACATACCTTAAGGCTTAAGAAATCGCTGCTTTATAACAAATGCAAATGAACGACCAGTCAATTTCGTTACGGCGTGGTGTATAACAAAATAATAAACCTAGTACGAGTATCTTATAATTTAGATATAATATTTGAGACGTCATCGCTTATCGCAGAAATTTCCCCACATTGTACATTACTACTATAATAATAATTATTATAATGGATACGGGTTTTAATGCTTCTTTCCTTCACGATTTACTATTAATATAATAACATAATATTACGTTAATACGTTCAATTCCGCGGCCTATTCGCTGTGCCATTATCGCAACGAATTTCCGCCCGGTCGACTATTGTAATATATATATATATATATTGTTATTTGTCATATATTTCTGTTACACCCTGCATACCATTTTAGAACCTAAAAATATATTTTCTTATACTTTATAATTAATAATATTATTTCATATATTATATTATTGCATGTTTTTATAATTTATATTTAAAATTAATATCTCAACGTAGTTTTTGGGTCACACCAAAAAAAAATTTGCCGCCCTTCAAAATTTGCCGCCCTAGGCTTTAGCCTACACAGCCTAAGCGGTAATACGGTCCTGCTTACTATACAAATTAAAACTTTTCATGCCAGCTCTCTACTATCTTATTATCAAATCTTACCTATAAAATAGAAATTATATAATTGGATTTGGTAATTTTCGATTTAGTCAGTTGGTACTGCTTTTTCAAATTTTGGACCTTATCATTTCTTAGGTCCATATGATTTTTCGGACGAGTGCCAATCACTCTTTTCAAACGATCTTTATTGCACTGTGGGGTGTCGGCGTGTGTGGTTGGTGTGAACCACTCACCACAAATGACTTCAAAAGGGTAATTTAAATAAAAGTACACGAAGGCGGTGTTATTTATAAAAATGTTAAATACGTATAATAAACAAGAAACTCGACGGAGTAATATAATAATAAACAATTTGTTTGAAGGAACTTAATATATAAAATAGATATACAAAAACGGAACAAAATGGCGTAGTAGACGGCGGTGCATAAAAAATAACGAACATCAGACTCGATTGACGGATCGGTGGCGAAAGCGAGCAAAGCTCGACGGAGCTTTCGTCGTTACCGTCGAAGCTCGCACAACAGATTTAAAAATCTTTACGATGACAGGGAATATGTAAAAAATAATTTGACAATAATGTAATACACACCACGGGGTGATAGTTGATAACGTGTGATAGTGAGGTTACACGCCGTATTACCACAGCACAATAGATAAAATAAATTAATTATGTAATCTGAAACTAAGTTAAATTGATAATAATAGGAAAAATTAAATTTGATCCAGTTTGAACTGTCGAACGAAAAAGTTATTTTAGTTCATTATTTTTTCATATTAATAAACTAAAACATCAAAATGACTTCAACTGTTTCACGTCAACAAATAGTAAAAGTATTTGAAGTCGTCAGTGAGATTTTTCAGGAAGAAAATATAAAAATCTGTGTTAAAGAATCACTCAAAGGTGGCCTTATTACAGGAATCTCCACTCTCGTTGGTGGTTTAGTTGGTGGAAGAACTGGTCTCTTAGCTGGTACAGTATAAAATGGCATTGCTTAATAATACTTATATTAGCTTTTACTATTCTAAAAAATTATTTTAAATCTGATAATTGATGGATTACAGTTTTAAATTATCAACCATTGATAATAGAAATAAATTATTTTTACAAGAAAAAAGTATTATATTTGCCAAAGGTATAATTAAAGAAATTGATTCTAAAAATAAACTTTATATTATGACTATTGCAATTAAAGCGAAACCTTATTGATGATTTATTTAAAATTCAATAATATTCTGAATGTAATCTAGAACTGATTTTGATCAACTCTCCAGTTGTATACTTATGTTTGAAATATTAGATAAAATATTGGTTTATTTCATACATTCTCTTAGTAAAATTTAATTTATTTGATTGTTGGTGTATTGAATAAAAAAAAAAAACTTAGTATATTATTTGACTTTCCAAGTACAAGTTAGTTATTTATAAAGTAATATTGATTCTTAAATGTTTATAACCTTTGATATTAACTTTGACCTTATGTGTCTACATGTCATATACATCATATAAATTTAACTAATTTAATATTTACTTAAATTCATTTAAATTTTTGTTTTTATATTTGTTGCTAAATATTGTTTAAGATATATATATGGTAAAAAAATAAAATTAGACGTGAAAATAGTAACCAGCCTATACATAAGATTATAACCATGTGTTACATTATATTATAAAACAAAAAATACTTAATTTATAAACTGACAGTTGAGTAATCTTGTATATAAAATTTTGATTAAATTGACATAAATTTGTCATAGAAAAATTATTTGGTTTTCTATGTTTCACGTAGACGCTTTGCTTACATATCTATACTATTGATTTTAGGTAGTGTATTGGGTACAATAGCTACATTACAGATGACTTCAAATTATAAGTCCCTTATACAAGTTATTAATGAGCTGAATTATGATGTTCAAAAAAAAATGTTTGACGCATTGCAGAACATTGCAACAAATATAGATATTACTGATGTTATCAAATTTGGTATGTTACTAACTACTAATCAATCGATGAAACAGGCAATCATTTTTGAAATTATAAATTTTGTTCGTAATGAATTAAGTATGGAAATAGTTCGAAGTTAATTTTTTCTTTATATTAAATTATATTTTTATACTAATGTGATATGGATTAACTGTAAAAAAATAAAGTAATATTGTACTCAATTTTTTCTAAGTAAATTATACCCAGAATATTTATAAATATATGTTAACATAAGAAACCTTTTATAATTTAGAAAAAATTAATTTAATAAATGTAATTCATAAACATTTAAAAATATTCTTTTGTTTTGCTTTATTAATTATTCCGACATTGGTTCCTCAATGTCTTCCCTTCTTGTTAAAATATCAAGATCTTCATCATCAAATGTCTCATACGACATATCTTCACTCAATGAACCATTATCTTTCAAACTATCTGTAAGATCATTTAATGCAGACATAAGTACATGCATTTGTTTACGTCTTTTATCAAGCTTTTGATTTATTTCATTTTTTGTCATCTATAATAACATAAGTAAAATATGGATAAGGTATTAACTATTAATATAATTATAATAAAAGTTTACTTTTAATGCTTGGAGCTCATCTTTTAAATCATCAAGGCGTTTAGCAGTATCAGTTCTGGGTGGATGTTGAATAATGAGCTTGGCAAGTACATCATATTCCATTCGGTTTCGCCTAACAGTTTTAGCTTTTTTTAATTCATTTTTGGCTCGATCAATATCAGTTTTTGTATTTTTTATATTATGATCTATTTCACTAGACATATTATCGTACATTAGCATTTCTTCCATATTCATGCGTGAAATAGCTTGAGATTTCTTCATTGCATGTTCACATAAATTAAGATGTACTAACATTTTTT